>NC_138146.1:4937011-5002011 GCF_964199315.1 Orbicella franksi
CCCACCGACACAGCACCACAGTTTCTTTAGAAACTTACCCCAACTATTATAAAAGATCGTCAAAAATACTCTGCTACTCTCTTCTTGGTACATGTTTGGAAATGCAGTCAAACACAGTCTTTTGTGTTTGATATAACTTCGACAATAGCTGCATTGAACTAGAGTACATGCATAAGCATTGAACAGATAAACTCAATACCACCTAGGCCAGGCTTGCAAATTCTTTAGAATTATTAATTAAATCCTGGTAGATCATTAATAAAAGAAATACAGATGGCATATGCTTTCAAAAAGTCTTAAAGTAGTCTTCTGAAACATGCAAATTAAAATATTTCACCTGTATGCTGCTGCCAATTTGAAAACTAAAAGATCCTTTTCATAAACAGTTGCCAATGAAAAATCCTTTTGTATGCATTTAAATTAGCCTTGAGCACTAAACTCGTTTGAGAGTAAAAATTATCAACTCTAATTTTAATTATCTAGGCTAATTTTAATACATTACAAAACAATTCTTAATAATTATTAACTGTTTTGTAAGTATTAAAATTAGCCTAACTCACTTCTTTTGTGAGTTAATAATTTTTAATTTTTATTGGCAGTCATTTATGAAAGGAATCCATGAACAAACAATAAACACCTGCCCAATACCTTCTCAAATTCCCTTGGAATTTTCATGAATGTGTAAACCTTCTCCCGTCTTTCTGTGTATTTGTCTTCTTCAAGTTCCATGAGCTTACCAGAGAAAACTTCTGCCATGACATACTTCATAAATGACAACTCTGAAATTAGATTGCAGATCATGTTCTTGTGATTATTGGGGAGATCCAACAGGAAGTCCAACAGAAATCTCTGTTTTCACAGGGATCTAACCTGGAAAACAGCACTGACAGTTATTTGCATGACAAAAAGCCCCTTTTTCTGGATCGTGATCAGAATCAAAAATTTTTTTTCCTGTTTACAATCTAAGAGGGATTCATTATGAATTCAAATCCCACAGGCACATTTATTTATAGCATTGAAAACATCTGCTTATGACTAGACACAAGATCCTCTTACATGTGGCATGTCACATGAGGCAAGACTACAGTCGAACCCCCACTACTGCCAACTCTCTATAATGACCACTTTTTTAGTGTCCTGGTGGATGGTTCATAAACCCACTCTTATTCAAACCTCGCTACAAGGCTAGGGCCCCTTTCCACAATGGTAATGGCCACTAAAGTACAGCCCAACTGCCAAAATAGCCAAGGAAAAATGGTGTAAAAAAAAAAAAAAAACACTATTTTTATAAAAGGTCACAATCTTGATCTATCCTGCTCATCATTTCTTTCTTATCGATCAAAAATGTGTTACATATTTATATGCTACAAAAAGCATTTTTTTTAAACATAAAATTTGCCCACCCCCCCTCCATTTTCCTGAACAGTGGCTGGTAATTGGGTTTATCTTCAGCACCTGCAACACCTTTCAAAAACAGATTCCAGACTTACTCGTGAAGCCATCATGGAGTTTGTCCTCAGAGGAAGTTTCCTTAATTGATGGAACTTCTTGTTTCTTGTTTATTTTCAATTTTTCTTCCATTGACTTTGAGGATTGATTGTTACTTTGCGACATCCTAGTGTCTTCATTTTGTGAACTGAGCCTCTCTTGCTGTTCTTGCTGTTGCTGCCACTGCTGTTGTTGTAAATATCTGTGTCTGAATTCCACCTCTGGTGATTTGACACTGTCTTTTTCCAGTGACTTTGTCCGAGTTTCATCTTGAGTGACTCTCTCGTGATCAGCGGTTCCCGCATTCTCCTGTCGAGCAAACCTCTCATTCCCGCCAATGCTGGCCTTTTCCGCGACAGTCTCTATGTGGCTCTCTCGATCCTCGTCAAATGTGTTTGTCCAATTCTTGAAACCATGATCGAAATCCTCTGCCAGTTTCGCATTGATTTCATCACCGGGGGTGGAAAAGGTGTCTAATACCTCTCTACGAATAACGACTTCAGGATCTGAATCCAAAGACGGTTCGGGAACGGGAAAATTGTAATTTTCTCTCTTTTCAGTACCATCCGCCATGTTGTTCTTCAATGTAAATATTGCAGTGTGCATGCAACTTGCTGTAACTTCGCTGACCGAAAGTATCGCTGCTCTTGTTTTGATAGTCCCCAGTTTCCCGCTGTTTCCCGCGGAATTACAGCTCTAGTTACCATGACACCTCTGTAAACTTCTCCATGGCGGCATTTTTCATCCGGTTCGTTTTATCCATCGACGTTTCCGATCTTTGCCCATTGCATTGATGTTGTGATATCTTCTGTGGGAAGGAGCTTATTTAAAATGTCTAGGGCACAAGCTGAAAGTGTCATCAAGAATATTATACGCGAAATTGCTCAAGAATGCGCCAGTAAAGGGCAGGCGGTTTCAGAGACTCTTGTAGCGTTTATGGTGGGTCGATTTTCTTGGACAAAGTAGAACCGTCGAGCTTGTGTCTTTTTCTTTGTACCGATCAGCCTATTTTAAAGTTTTTGCATCTTTCATATTGTTTATTTTGATTAATTTTAGGTCAAAGCAGTTGTTTTAGATCCTGATAATGAATTTAACGTGGACAGAACTTTGACCAAAGATGACGTACAGAAACTTATCATGGTAGGTACTGGGAAGAAAGATGCAATGTAACCCTGTGTACAGGATGTACATGAAGTGAACCTTAATTTAATAATTGATGGGTTTATGATCCGGAGGGCTTCAGAGCTTCTCATCAATCCAGTGATGTTTCGCTCAGCGACTATTTCTGGCACATGTGAATTAATAGAGTATTTAAGGAACCTAAGAGCTGCTCAAAATACATGATTTTGTTCCGCACGATTGCCATACGCTTTGGCGAATAAGTTGAAATGAATGAATGGTTAACTGGTTACTGGTCACTTAGACCCCTAGTCGATTAGCTCTTAGCCAGTTAGCTCTCAACCAGAAGTCGATTATCCTCCATATTCACGCTTAAAGAACGAGAAATCAACTTCTGTTTGGGAGCTAATTGACTTCTCGTTGGAGCTAAATGTTTAGGGGCTAGTTGTCTTGGGGCTAAACGACTGGTTGCCACTTAACTTGGTACTGGACTGATTTACTGCGCCCTCCATAACACACGAATTATAACAAACGGATTCTTCGGCTCCTTTGATGCACCATGATCTGAGTGATCTTGCATGATGTGTTTTCTGCATTTCTGCCAAAACCTTCTTCATCTTGCAAAACAAATGAAGACTCCTAAGATTAAGTGAAAAAATTCAAGATGATAGGACCTGTTGAATTTGACTTATGTTCTATGAAATCTGTAGTTTATGAACACATGCACTACCATGGGGGATTTAATTTTTGCAGGTTATAATTTTTGCAATTTTTTTCCACAATCCACCTAAAGAGTTCCCGCAAAAATAGATTCTTGCAAAATTTTTTTCCACAAAAATTTACTCTACTGGCGAAATTAATCATACAAACATCACAAGTAGAATCTTGTTACTTATAACCATCAACCACATTAAAGCACAATGTAATTGTAATAGAGTGACACTGGCTACTGGATTACATGACTTCCTGAAAATCGCAAAAATTAATACCCAGCAAGAAAAACCAGTCCTTTACAATCACAAAAATGAATTCCCGCAAAATAAAAAAAGTCACCGATTTGCAAAAATAAACTCCCGCAAAAATTTAGTGCCACATGATAACACCCCTTCAAGTATATGTGTATGGTACTCAGAAATGAAGTGCTTGCACAGTACCTAAATGGGCTTGTTTTGTTACATAGCTTTGTGTGGACAGATTGCTGGACTCACAGTCTCCTTCGTTGGATACAGTCAAGATGCAGGTGTATTTCGATATGAATTACACCAGCCGAGGTATCACTAGCTTTAAAAAAATTGTTATGATTCACATCATAGAATTTGATTGGGGGGGGGGGGGGGGAATGTACTTCTAACAATCTAAATGGGGAGGATTCTGTTTTTAGATGTTGTGCTAGAGTGCCAGCCTAAATGTTTATGACATGTAATACCAGGGGCAGGTCCAGGATTTTTCCGGGGGGGGGGGGGAGGATTAGCTGGCACCTAGCAAAATTAAGGAGGCATGCCACCAGAATCTTGCAATATGGGTATTGGAACCTAATTGAAAACTGAGGGTCTGAATGGGGTTAACCGACCAGTGACAAAGGGCGAAAAATATTACTGACTACCAACAAAATGAGGAAAAAATTACCGACTAGCGACTAAAAAGTCAACTGAGATTTACCGACAACCGATAAAGGTTGAAAATTTTAACTGACAACTGACAAAGTAGTGAAATTTTAACTGACAACTGACATGTGGACCCCCCATTCAGAACCCCAAAACTGTTATACCAGAAATACGTCTAGCAATGCCACAAAGTAGAAATTACAATGAGATACCTGTCCAGAGTGTTTGCCTAAATATTTTGTGCCATAAATTTATTCACATCTTTTGTCATCTTTTTAATTTTTTTTTTTTAATTTTTATTAGCTTCTCCAAAAGAGGAGTTGGGTAGCTAACCACCCAGATCACCCTCTGAAAATCCGCTCCTGAATGTTTTTTAAAGAAACTATACAGTATAATCTCAAATGTGTCAAAATGCCCACCCTATTCCAGACTGACCAGCCTAACTGAACATAAGTGATACTCATTTCTAGCCATTTTAGGATAAATTAATTATAAAAATAAATTAAAACAATTTAGTCTGACTACTTAGTGTCTGCTAGCTTTCCTGTTTGTCAATTAGTATTTCAGAAATCAAGATCTGAATTGGAAAATTAGAATCAGATCAGAAAATTTTGTAATGCAAGGCAACATTGTTCGCCAAGTTTTTTAAAATGTGTTTTTTATTATGCAGCTGATTTCCTGGAAGAACATAGAAGAGTACTTGATCAGCGACTCCAACCAGTCATCAGAGAGATAACAGACAGTCGAGCCAGGACAAGAGATGAACTGGAGGGTACATTATACTAGTTAATATACAATGATTTGTAAGGATCAAAGGGACCACGAATTCCCAGTTTTCTCCCTTGTTCCCTGTTAATAAAATGAATTTCATTGTCCTCTAGAATATTTAATCAAAGTTCTCATTAGATTAGTGGTAGAGATAGCTCTCGTTAACTCACTCAGGTACTTAACCTTCTTTGTGCTCTTGGGTGCATGTAAGGCCATTTAGGTTTCTGTAATGTTTGGTGTTTTACAGGATAGTGTTGTTAGGACATAATCCAAACCTGGAGGGTTAGGGTGTCTATATGTATTTTTATCTGGTATAATAACTGCATGGGATACTTTATTGTCCAGTATGTATGTATTGCCTCTTACAAGAAGTAATTGCACCTCTGTTAGTAAGTTAATCTGAGCTTAAACCTATAAAACGTAATACTCGCTTGTACATGTACTAGGTCTCTACAGAAGAATAGTGTCTTGTGTATTGTTGCGGTCTGGGCTTGGTTCACCTACAGACATTGCTGTTGTTAGGGAAGCCACAGGTTTGTTAAAATTTCTGATTGTTTAGTTAGTGACTGATTTCTCACAAGTCTTCATTTGTTTAGCTCTTGAAATGTTAGTAGGGTTACAGATGGGACTTACCAAGGTATGGAGCTTTCAAGCCATGTAATAATATACTATAGAATATGGATTATTGGCCAATCACAACATTTGTACTATTCTTATGTTGCAGCTGCCCTGCAAAGTGTATTCCCTCAAACGGAGCTGGGAACCTTCATGTCTCTAACAAAGCGTGATAAGGAAAGACAGCTAAATGAGTTGACATTGATTGTGACGGGAATCCGACTTTTTAATCGTGAGTGTGGCAAAGGAGGAGAAGGAATTGATGACTGTAAGTTTTAATTTAGTACGTTTAAGCACAGAGAGGGAGATCAGGGCGAGGAGTTCGACTTCTGTTCATAAGTGAAAATAATGATTGTTTATCTTTAAAGGATTAATGGTGGTTGACCAACCAGCTTAGGAATTGATGGGTTTAAAAGTAGCTCTCAAAAATATTTCTGGTGTAATTTAAGTATTAGTATGATCACAATAATTACAATTCCAGATTATTACCAAATTGTTATTTTGATCTACCAATCTCTTGATAATGGTATCTGCACCTAACTCAAGTTTCAAAGTTTGCAAAGGAATGTCAGCCCTTAATCTCAGTCAATAACAGTCCATATTACCATCGTAAAGTGACTGTAATACTTTTTGCTGTTTCCTGTTAGTACCTGCCATACTGAGTGAAGCTGTTCCTGCCACAACACAGAATGTGCAAACAGAGATTAAAAATACAACCAAGCTGGCCTTTACATATACAGGTGACCGGTGTTTCATGTGTATTTCCTACAGTAACTGGAGCTAGTTATGTTTTAAGTCACGCAAATTAGTCAGGGGTTTCATTAATGTTTTCAGCAGGAGAGCAACTTGTTCTCATAGGTGGACAAAACATTTTGAACTGAACTTCTTTTATGGAGAAATCTTTCCTCTAGATGATCAAATGAGGCAAGCAAAATCATCCTCACAGCCCCTACATTTGCCTGGCAGCCAGCCCTTAATGAAAAGCTATTACCTTAACTTGCCTGAAAGGAGTTATTTTATGGTTTCCTCTTGTTTGTTAATCACTACTTTTTGCAGTTATTTTTGGTTTAAAGATCAGTTAAGATTGTAAAACGTATTGTCCATAATCCACAGCATTAATCGAGGATGTTGTTATCAACAAAAAGTCTCTTGAAGGACTGTCTTTAAACTTGATTAAAGAAGCTTTGATCAACACACGCCAGCATGAAGCATTTCTATCTATATTGTTGGTGAGTTTTAATTTGTTTTTATTATATAAACACCAGTGAAATACCAGGATTTTCCTTTTACTAAAAAATCATATCTTCATCGTGTGCAGTGAAGATACTATTTTTATCTTTCACACTGAGGAGATATCATTCCTTTTTGATAACATTTTTCTTTTGTACCTTTGACTACACTTCACGTATGACTACACTTGACTACACTTGACGTATGATCGAAACATCTTCGGATCTTCTTCGGTCATCTTCAGCAATCTTCGGTAATCTTCCGAAAATGTTCGGAAATGTTCAGAAAATATTCGGAAGCGTCCGTCTGGCCTTCGGAACAATTTTGGAAAATATTCGGAAATCTTCGGAAAGTGGTCGGAAATCTTCGGAAAATCGTCAAAAACGTCGTCATTAGTATGTTTATATAATAAACAGAATATAACATGCCCGCTTGTGGATACGACTTTTATCTTCTCGTGTTCAACTCAATATCTCACTCGTTCCCTGCGCTCACTCGTGAGATATCGAGTTGAACACTCGAAGATAAAACTTGTATCCCCGCGCGGGCATGTAATATCCTCTACATCTGAACAATTAATGCGCAACATGAAACCCTGCCATTTCGTGAATGTAAGGAATAAAATAAACCAGAAAAAAACACATACAATGTAAGGTCCCATCCACACTACACTGGAGGAATTTGAAAAAGCACCTTTATTTCTACGGCTAGGCCTACCGTCCACACTAAGCCGTCACAAAAACAGAGTTTTTCGAAAATGCTCTTCAAACCGGAGGAATTTGAAAACGCCAGCTTTGTGTTTTAGTGTTGGAGTGAAGACATTTTGAAAACGCAGCTTTATTTCTACGGTTAGGTCTACCGTCCACACTAATCCATCACGAAAACGGAGCTCTTTGAAAACGCTCTTCAAACCGGAGGGATTTGGAAACGCCGGCTCTGCGTTTTAGTGTTGGAGGAAAAACGTTTAGAAAACGGAGCTTTTCGAAAACGATGACATCACGATAATCACGTGATTTCCCTGCTCGAGTCTGAGTTGTCTCTCCCCCCCAGGCTAGAGACATTGAAGATAAATTATGATAGAGACACATGCCGGAGTTCGTTATAAGATAAGCAGTTTTAAAAACATTTATCATTTAAGAGACCATAATGTTCTTTGTAAAACAGTATTGCATCAAAACAGCTGAGTAAATGTTTGTTTACAAGCGGTCAACTTGCATAGTGTTTGGTCCTTCATGAGGAAGTGTAATAGCTCTCGTAAGCTTTGTAATTCTGTTTGTCGTTAATTATGGCGTAGCAGCTGTTATTGTTTTGGGGCTAGGGACATTGTTTCTGTTGTTTGTTTTATTGTTCTATCATGCAAACCGTACTAAGTCTTTTGTGTGAGACCTTGTGAGATCTGCATGAAACCGTGAAATGCAAGCACTGCTAAGTCTGTATGTATCGTCAGCTAAGATAGGCCATTTTCGAGTTGCCTTTTGCCTCAGCTTTAAAACGAGTCCTCATGCAAAACCTTTCTTATGAAAATGAGTTTGCTTGGCAGAAAATTGGCTTACTGGTGAACTGCATTCTCTTATGAATGCTTTTACACAGACTTGTTTTAGCACAGAGGCAAAAGGAAACTTAGAAATGATTTAAAAGATAGGTTTGAATTGACCAGTGTTTAAATCTCTTTTCAATCGCTAGAATGATGTTATTGGCTGTGCCCAACAAGTAGAAGCCCTTGAATCTCAGTTTGCGGCAAGAATGGAAACCTTGAAGAACACAGTGCAGTCGAAAACAGCTGTACCAACGGCACAAGTTTATGTGAGTATCTTACAGTCAAACTGGTTGCTCTTCAGTTGACGGGAACCCTGCAAGGTGATGCTGCAATGTTACAATATTGATTGAAAGTTTGCTGTAAGCAACGTGCAACTTTTTATTCAAATTTGCTCTGGTAATTCGCCAAGTTACGTTGCAGTTTTGATAAGTTCCGGTTTTCGTTTGGATCATATACTATTCCTTACAGATTAGGGGTCTTTCTGCCAACTTTTGGGTCATATTGGAAAATATTGGCCCCTGTTCTGTCGCATTGCTCTAGTACAGTTACATGTAAGTTCTTCTTGTTCATTTCTCAGACGTCTTTTCTTTTGTGATTTTCAGCCCCAGTTTATTACACTAGCTCACTTGTGGACAGGATTTCAGGATGAAATGGTTCTTCTGAGTGTTCTTAGCAATATTCTAGCGAGTTTGGAGCCATTTACTAAGGTATTTGTCGTGTTACAATGAACAATATCAAACTTGAACTTCACATTTATATATCGTATGCAGTCTATGCAATGCCAAACTAAGAATGGATTTCGGAGACTCCAATGTATTTGCATTGCGAGTAACTGTGAAATAAGTCATTGCCAAGATCAATTTGGAATGATGTAATATGAAACCAAGTTTAAATGAACGGTAAGAGAGTTTATCACCCATATAAGCCTTGTTTTCAAGGTAAGCTCTTTCAAGTTAATTTTTGACAGGATACCAATTCAAATTCTTCCTCGAATGTTTTCACGCGCGTGACATGATACCAATACAAGTTCTTCTGCGGGTGTTACCACGCACGTTGCGTGGATGTCTTCGTGGAGGGTGAAAATAGGTATAATGCCGCTTCGGCCGTCATGTAAGCTTAATGAACCTGGGATTACCTTGGAAGTAAGGCTCATGTGGGGATTAACTCGATCCCTTACTCTCTTATACTCACAACTAATTGAAACATTGGTTTGCTAGAATAAGCCACGTTCCATCTATCAAAATTCTCACACGGCTCCGAGGCTTCCAGAACAAAATTGCAAAATTTCTATGTTTCCTTTGTCCCTCAATTCCCAAAAGAGACTTGGATAAACTTGGATACAAAGAAAATACGCCCAAATATAGAAGTTTGTCTTGAATACCTCAGAGCCATATTAGAATATTGATATATCGAACGTGACCTACTACAGTATCCCTTCTAAAGTTTCTTGCTTCTTTCTAGAATTCACTCAAACAAGTATAAGTGAAATCGCAAAACACGGCATTTATCAGATTTCTATTTGTTTCTCACTTAGTTCTGTAATACTGCTGGTTAAATCGTATTAACGCTGATGATGCGCTTTTTACACATATTTTACCGTGATTACAGATACACAAGGAAGTGTTCACAGAAGATGCTCTGCAGCCGTACACGGATGGATTAGAGATCAAAACAGATGATCAGAGGCTTGCAGATGTAAGTTCTGATTGTGTGCCTTGAACACGCTGCTTGCCACTCCTTGTCATCAGCTGGAACCCAGACCCTTTCGGGACCTATTCCAGGAAGGGTTACCTACTCACGGGAGGCGCCAGTAATACTAAGGTGCCAGCCACTAGGATGGTGTCGGGTTAAAGATGAAGCCAGGCTGTTCCAGGCTTTTGGTTGGAGGCGAACCATAGAAAAAGCCAAGGGGGAGTAACGCGAAAAGCAAAAAGACCTGTCTTGTCTCAGTCTCTTTTCGTTTTTACTCTCGCAAGCCTCCAACCAAGCGAGAGCCTGTAATAGAATAGGCCAAATCAACTGTTTAAAAAGATACATGTCAATGAGTTGTAGCAAGAGTCTTAAAAGTGCAGAAGTAAGAATACTCAACTCAAGAATTCACAGACGAACTCACTTTTCCTGCAATTCACTCTGGAGGAGATTCCGAGACCCGCCATACATATATCTGATTATCAGTGTATACTGTAAGTTATACTTAACCTGGATTTTCCCCAGTAGATATGTTGCCCGCGCTCTTTGCGTTTAGGCCATAAATCGACGGGGAAAACGGAGATCCGTATCTTACCGCACGGGCCGTTAATGCGATGTGATATTTCTTCTCTCTCTTCAGACCTCCTCAGACGATGACAGAGTTAACAGCAAGGAAATAGGCAATCCTAAGATTGAGCTACTGTTTCACGAAACCACGAAAAACTTTGACAGGCTGCCAATACAATACCGTGTAAGTATACGGTATTTTTCCGGAAATAGAGCGGCTTTAGTTGAGTGTCCGGCGAAAGTAACTCGCATTGCCCTGACTGGTTTTGCATTACTACGCTAAAAGATTGGCTTAAAACTCGCACCACTTTGTCATATACTCAGAAGTAAAACCGAAACTAATCATAACTCGCTCACACACGTTTTCCCGCGTTTTGCTTCAGCTTCATGTAATTTGAGCTTTGATTGGTTCACTGTATTGTCTGTGTCCTTTGTGATTGGCCAGAGTGATTACTTTGGTTTTTGGTTTTACGACACTCAATTGAAAAGCGCTATATCCATTCAAAAGTGACATCAAAACCAATCGTGACTCGTTCGCACTCGTTTTCCCGCGCTTCGCGTCAGCTGCTTGTATCGTCGTGTTTTGACTGGTTCACTGGATTGTCGGTGTAGCTTGTGATTGGCCAGAGTGATTTCACTGATTACTTTGGATTTGGTTTAAAGACACTCAGTTGAAAACCGCTTTATATGAAGCGTTTAAAGTAAGTTTTGCAAAGAATTATTTTTCCGTTGTGGCGCGTTATTCTTGTCACATTAGTATACAGAAAGAAAAACAAATGTATTTGTTTTTATGTAAACCTCATTGTCTGATTGTTTTATTGCTGTCTCGTTTCAGGGTTTCTGTGGATGGTCTCTGGTAGTGTATGATCGTCTACTAGTTCCGTCCAACCCGGCTAATGGCGTGCTACGTTACAAGGATAATTACTACGCCTTCTCGGACAAACAGGCTGCTTACGAGTTTGCTAATGCTCCCGACAGGTGTGAAAGAAAATCATTACATCTCTTTCTTGCTTGCTTGTAGAATGGTTGCATGCTTAAAAAAAACTTCTCAGTCTGAAAGCGCTGGTCTCTTTTGCAAGAAATTCACGTTTAACGTTCCAACCAATCATAGAGAAAATACGTTATCGTTCCCACAAATTTAAAAGTGCAAGCTGACCAAATTTGGCTTTTGACTTGCACTGTTTTCCCCCTCTTTTTAGACTTTCTAGTTTTCCTTACGATAAACGCTGTTGTATTGATTGGCTTGATTTTTCTTTGCGTGTTCTGTTTTATGGTAAAAGAAACCGTTTTTGGAGAACGGCTGCAACTATTTTTTCGTATTTTCATTTGGAATTCAACGCTGGCGTTAGAAATTAAGCCTGAGCAAGTTTTGAGACCTGTAGGCGCACTAAACAGATCTAGACAAACGAAATTCGAAGGTAAAATATAAATTCATTTTTTACTAGGCGTTGTCCTCGGGGTCGCCGTGGTCATTGCTTAACCTCTCTAATAGCTCAAACTAGCAGACAATTGGTTAATTAAAGAATTGCTGTATATCTTTCTTAACCCTCTTCCTTTTCGCCCTGTTGTAGTTACATTAATGGCGTCGCTGAAGCAGCTAAGAAATCACCTGAGCTCATTCAACTACTCGAGCTTCATACACAGTTTGCCTCCATAACACCTTACGCCCAGGTAAAGTATTTCAATATAGGCAAACTGTGAATCATCAATTCCAGAAAATACATTTCTCACGCTTGTCAAGAGGGTCCAATGGGGTGGTGGCCTTTACGGCTAACGGTTAATATTTTGGCTTTTTTTTTATAGGTAACAGTTGATTTATTTTCTTTACGGTTAACAAAATCTTAGAAATTAATTACCATTGCTTTAAAAAGTTAACAATTAATTTCCATTGTTTAATATAGGTAAAAAATTATTTTGATTACTGTTAAATATATTTAAGGTCCATTCCGCAAATGAGAAAAGAGTATTATTATAACATTATTTGTACTACCTAGCCATAAGACAAGACACAAAACGGTTATCATTTTTTACGCCTAACGGCTCAATTTTTGGCCCGTTTTATGGCTAACGGTTTAAAACCCCATTGAGACCCTCCAGTCAAGTGCCCTCGGTTTATACCCTCGGTAGATGTATATCCCCTTAACACGACAGTAAAACGAAATTTTCATAGATATGTTATATCCTGGAAATCGCAGAAGAAGTTCGCAGACCAAAGCTTGAGTAACCCCAAATCGAAAAATTTAATCCTGACAACTGAGAGCGCTCAATCGCAAAAACAAAATACCGCAAAGTTTTCACTACACGGATACTTTACTTGTAAGCTATAGTTTGGCATTGTACAAAGATTAAAATGCGCGACCGAAAAACAAGAGAAAAGGAAGTTACTGTAACTTCAAACATTGGCGCTTATCCTGAATTACCGATTAATGCTTAAATTCTCTCAACGTTTTCAAGTACCGTTAACTGCCTCGTATTAGCCCTCGCGCTAATAAGTCCCTCCTCCTGAATGTTTTATCTCACTATAAAACATTAAGAAATGTGTGAAAACTGGTAAGGAGTTTCTTAATGTTGATCTCATTGATTAGGGTAAGGAACCTGGTCGAATGATTGAAGTTCCTGTCACTAAGTGCGATAGTGGAACACAGACAGACACACATTTCATGGAGTCGAACATTGTCAAGTCGTACGAGTGGAATGAATGGGAGCTTAGGCGAAAAGCACTTAAATTGGTGAGTTGGAAATTACTTACATGTAGAAGCCATTATCATATTGACAACTTTGCGAAAGGAGAAGAGGGTGACTAAAGAAAACTGATTTTTTTCCCTTGGTTCTGTCATGTTTTTCGCTTCCGCTTCCTCCCGCCTTAGAACTAACATTCCAAAATTTCAAGTATGACGTGGTTTTTCTCTCTAAATCTAGAAAATTGCTATTAATTGAAGTCTCCCTTGAGTTGTTAGGTCGTTAGTTCAAGAGACTGTAGGGTATAGAAGTCATTTTGCCGTGGTAAAGCAAAAGAAAACAGAGTGATAAAACATTGTGACATTTGAAAAGTTTCAGTTCCCTTTCTAATTAACAGTGTGATTATGAGTTCGAGATTTCTATCGCGTGATATTTGACGAGGGCGCAGCCTGAGTCAACTATCACGCTTAGAAATCGAGAGCGCATAATCTAATTGTTTTAGTATAAATCTACTAGCCGTTCAAAACTTCTAGTCTGTTAAACTAAATCCTCTTCACACTTCGAAGACACTTCGAAGACACTTCGAAGACGCGAATAAGTGGCTGTCATTTTGTTAACAACCGCACACTGCTAAGCTACTCACTATCTACAACAGAATAGATAATGAGTAACGTAGCCAACCAGAGGACGGCATTCGTGATAGAATGCTAGTAGATTTATAGTAATACTGGATAGCTTGTTAGGCATGAAGCGATTAATAGAAAATGTTATAATTATTAATATTATTAGATATTTTTATTTTTTCTTGGACCCCTTCCTAGATGGGCTGATTGTTCATTACAGGTCCCCCAGCCCAAGCCCCTTCAGCATTGTAGTTGACGCTGTACTCAATTCTATACCTGGGTGGAGAGCAGAGGCCCTGTTAGGGGGGGTACCCATGTCTCCTGTCTGAAATTCGCCACCAGTCATGTCGGCATTTTGCAAGATTCCAATGTCGCCTGTCGGAATTTCGTCTCAGCGGAGTTGTGTCGGGAAATTTGACCTTGTTCGATTAAAACGAAGCTACACGTATAACACATTGTAATACCTTTGTTTATTTAAAAAAAAAAAAAACCGACACAGTGCTCTAAAGTCTCACGCATTGAGTATGAGGCTCACGCAAACGAATTCAATCTTTCGCTCTCACGCTGAAACTATTATTTCTCACGTATTGAAGGTTCCTTGATGTTTTAATCAAGTACATATAAAATTATAATTAAGTATCTCTTTGGATATAATTTACTCCTTGTATGCTTTGCACTTGCTTCGAACACTTTTCAGCAATACGAATTCTTCTGCAGAGCTAGCATTTCTCTGGTCAGTGGGTTTAATGATTACTTTATGGTTATTTTTAAAGCATCACATTTCGACTCAGAATGAAGGAAAAGACTTCTTAGCTAGATGTAAATTTTCTAAGGGGCTGGAGGCATGCTGGGGGGGGGGGGGGGCATATTTGGGGCATGCTTTCGAGCGCTGAAGTTGCTAACCTCCCAGGGGATGTGGGGGCATGCTCCCCCGGGGAATTTTGAAATTTAGACGCTTGGAATTGCTATTTTCAGCCTTTTTCCAGTCAGTATTTGGACCTAAAGTACAATCGAACCTATGACTATTTTTACCATATTTATGTTTAACAACCGTTCTCTAACTCAAAATCTCAACGGCCTCAATCCGATAATCTCTCCTATCTATAACCCTTACCTTCTACTGAGAAGACCTTGGTAGCTTTCCCTGTCTCTCTTTTCCTAGTTGATAATACAGCTTCATATTCTTTTACTGGTGGCCCACTTATAAAAATATGAAGCCGACTTTCGAAGATCTCTTTCCTTTTTCCTTACGCGTGTTTTTAGGCGTTTTAGGGCACTGCTCACTCAGCTGAGAGTGAGAAAAAATACTCAGCAATGACGGACTCGATTTATTCGACGTGGACGTTTTAGCATATATAAGAAAGCCTGGGTTTCACGACCCGTCGACATCGCGCGTGAGAGGGGAAAACACATTTAAAACCGGCTGGAAATGCATCTTCACTTCGACTCAGACGTTTAAAACAATCACTGCATTCTCAGTTCCGAAAATCCTTGTCGGTCTATCTTGCCATTAGTGTCGCTTTCCCTATTTCGCTGGGGTGGTCTGTCGTTCGTCGCCAATTCATAGCACTCATGTCGCCGTTTCAAGGCCATGTCTCTTGTCGGAATTTACCCCTAACAGGGTCTCAGAGAAGCACTGTGAAAGTTAAGTGTCTGGCCCAAGAACACGACAACACAATGTCCTTGGGCATGGCTCGAAACCGGTCCGCTCAATCCGGAGACGAGCGCACTAACCATGAGGTCGCCGCGCCTCCCACAATATGTATGTAGCTACTGAAAACTGTCTTCGTATGCTCTCTGATCTGTAGGTCATGTTTTTATTTCCGTAGGCAAATCTTCGCACCAGGCTCACGCATTCAGTGCAGACGAACTTGAGTAACTTCAGGAGAGACAATGACTCCCAAGTGTACCTCCCTAAGTAAGTATTACCATGTTAGAGTTACCATAGCAACAAGTTTCAAAGTGGCGGGCCGTCAGTTGCGTTTTGAACTGAAGACTTGTAGTCGCTCTTTTGAGCATCTGAAAATACATTCGTAGTGTGGTCGGAGAAACTGGTGTTATTATGCTTGATGACTCGACAGTTAGCTTCGTGCAAGCCTCCGTAATTGGCGATTTTCCTAGTCTCCAAACGCCGACGAATTTCCTTCTGTTTTGTTTTTGCCAAGGCGGACCAACGAAACCACACGCTATGCAGGCCAACTTTGCTACTCTTTGCTACTCTTTGCGACAACAAACGTTTTAACGATATCTTTGCGTCAAAATAACACATTGTGAATAACTGTTTGCGAGAGTTTTTAATGTCTTTCTTCTATATACCACCTATAAGCCTCAGAAAGTTTGAAGTTATTTAAAATGCAGACCTTATCAATCAAGTCGGTACTCCCGTACACTTGTAAAGAGCTAACAGCTGTCCGCCAAAGTGGAATTTAACCGTTTGAGGGAAAAACAAGTGTAATTCTTACATCTCTCTTAAAGAAAGGTGCACGAAACTTTATGCAAGCGTTACCCTCCAAATATAACAACAGTTCCTACGATGTCGAAGCCCGCATAAAATTCACTTGAATTGCCCAGCCCGAATCAAAAGCAAAGTCATCTTTTGAAAAGTAAGCATAAGAAAGTAAAATAGGTAGCATTTGTTGCGACTTGACGTTTGTTGCTCATCTACCTACCTGATGAACTTTACAAACCCAATTTATCGCGTTGAGATGGGTTGTTTGACTGTTCAGAGAAATGTTTACGAAGAGTAAATGTCATTTCATACAGGCATTAGTTGAGGAAACCATCGAGAAATGATCACGTGAAAAAATAAAGCGCTTTCTGTTTTTCCTGACTTGTAGCTATGACGATCAATGACGTCATAATTGCAAATTTTTATGACGTCACAGGTTCTGCGCGCGGGTGTTGAAGGCGCTATAACATATTTGGTGTAGAACTGACGAAATGTTTGCTTGAAGAAAGATTCTCGAAACTAATATTTTTCACGGTGTAATCCGATAGATAGTGTTGAAAATAAAATTATCGGTTCCACTGAACTTGTGTTCGCAAGGGGCCATTGTGCGCTCGGAGACGCGCGTGGATAGGTTTTCTGTCTTGCGCGCGCGTGGTAAATTCTAACGGGCGATGTGCTAGCGCGAGGTTTTTACACTAGAAAAAAAAATTCCTTTAATCTTTTTCCGGCAGCTTTGTCCACTTAAAACTTGCTGTGGGCTATATGTGGGGTTGAGAGTCAGTAATTGTTTGAAAACAGGTATATTAGTATCAAAGATGTTTAAAAGTTTTCTTTGTTGTCATTACAGGGACGCAGATACACAAACAAAGCGCGAATCATCGACCAATGTTCCTAAGCCGTCCACGTTCGTGGCTGGCTTGCGAGGCTGCAACTCAACCAAGACCACCATGAACGTAGTGGACCTTACCGTAGATGTGGATCAAACTTGAGACATTTTGTGTATCATACATGACCTTAAAAGGTGTAAATAACGTTTACGCCGTAAAAATGTCAGTGTTGTATTTTGTACAAATTAAATGATTGTATTAGCAGTTGAACTTTTTATTAAAGTGTCGAAAACTTTTTTGCCAGATTGTAGAAAGTCTTCTTCTGCTCAAATGTTAGCATGGTCACACTTGCAAGCGCGCAATTCTAATTGGAGGATCTTGACCGAGGTCGTGAGTACAGACCGAACGCAGTGAAGTCTGTACACACTATCGAGGTCAAAGATTCTCCCATACAGACCGACTAAGCTCGGTTAATAAGATGTTTATTATATGGCAAACAAGAACAATTTAATTCCTCTGATGTAACTGGTTTGTACTAGCTGACATTTTGCTTGCGAACGGCGATGAGCCGAACTTAATTTTGCCAAAGTTTGCTCGTCCTCTTTACTGTTTTTTTTTTCTCACCAGGCTTTTTAGCACTTCCATAAATAAATATTGTTAGAAGAAAATAGTCAATATTTTTGCATTTTAGTTTGCAACTTTTTCACCTGAAAATGTAACCGAGCAAGCTTTGTTGATAAGAGATTAGCAAAAAATGCCGCAGTCATAGACTGGAAAAATATCGCAAACTTCAAGAGTGCAATTCTGATTGGAAGCCGAATAGGCGTTACTCACGTCTGATGTTAAACAAAACAGAAGAGAGAGAGAGAGCTGGAACGAAAAGAAAAGGAATCAGATTGCTCCTTTGGACCGGCAATGGAGCAATCTGATTGATTGATTTTAGTGGCTGGCTCTCCGAACAAGATAACATTCTGCGATTTCGCAGAATTATTGTAAAATTAGCCGATACACCATTTTGCAATTTTTTTTCTTTCTAGTGCAAACGTGGGTTCTACGTTTAGATGTCCTGGGGCCCGTTTCTCCTGAAAAGTTTTCGCACCCGGAAAGCCATAACAAAATCTCAAACTTTATGATTACAGAGCGGTTTTATTCACACATTTTTAATGTGAAGAGAGGTTCCCTTCTTACAAGAAGTTTCAGGCCTATACGCTTCTCTATTTTTAGTCACAGATTAACTAAAAATAGCTCTGTTTCAACGGTGATACGCTCCAAAGTGCACTTCCCCAACACCCCGCTGCCCCCTC
Source organism: Orbicella franksi (assembly GCF_964199315.1). Classification (NCBI taxonomy): domain Eukaryota; kingdom Metazoa; phylum Cnidaria; class Anthozoa; order Scleractinia; family Merulinidae; genus Orbicella; species Orbicella franksi. Next base: position 4,955,511 of record NC_138146.1, read on the forward strand.
CCCTCCCCTCTCCCGCTTCCCACGCAGTTTCTTGTACCCGGAAGCTAAGCAACATACCGAGAAATCCTGGAAACAAGGAAGCCTTCTCTTCGCGATATCGTGTTAGGCTCGAAGAATGGATTATCCACTACACTGCGAAGTAACGTTAAATAGTAGTCTTGAAATTGTAGAAAACTGCTTAAAAGGTGGAGAAGACCCCAACAGCAGAGATGACTATGGAAGTACACCACTTCATTGTGTCAACTATTACGACGAGGAGGCGTACAAAATGGTCCAACTTCTTCTGGATCACGGAGCAGATATGTTCTGCAGAGATGGTCTTGGCAGACTACCATTTCAACATGCGTTAGACCATGCCAACACAAAGGCATGCCAGACATTCATAGACTGGGGATTTTCCCTACAGAAGTCTGATCGCATGCTAAATGGCACTTACGAGTTGCTAAGCAATGTTGAACTGTTTCAACTTGAGGCGATCGAGGTGTTGCAAGTTCTGGTCGACCTCGGCGTCGACTTATGTGCAACACTATCTTCAAGAGGTGAAAACCTTCTTCACAAAGCGATTGAATCGGGTGCTAACATAGAAACTGTTCAGTTTCTGATAGGAGCTGGAATCTCGGTGAACAGCAAGGATTCTCTTGGAATGACACCTTTGCATATGTTGTGGTTCTTACACTGTTCTCCCTTGGATCGGGACAATGCAGAGAAATCAAGACATTCACAATTCGTGAAACTATTCGTAAACGAAGGCTACGACGTTAACAGTCAAGACTTTTTCGGACGGGCACTCTTACATTACCTTGTGGCTGAATTACGACAAAGGTCTCTCCTGCAGTTGATCATAAGCCATGGTGCTGATGTAAACATCAAGGACAGAAATGGAGTTGCCCCCTTACATTTGGCTTGCTCTTTGAAAAATACATCAAATTTAGAGGAAATAATTGAGAATGACAACTGTCTTGTTGACCGCGAGGACAACAGTGGTGCAACTGTATTTCACTACACTGTTTTCAGCAATAATCAAGCAGCATTAAAATGTTTATTGACTAAGTGCGACTCTTACTTGGCTGCAAAACCAGATCACTCTGGCAGAACACCACTTCAATTGGCCAGGTACTTTGGATATGTACAGCTAATTAATCTCTTCCAGAACTATTTTCAGTCGGTGAATAGAGATCTTGAACAAGAAAGCCTACCTAATGTTTTTCCATTAAACGATGAATGTGATCATGTCAAGATGCAAGAAGAGGTTGAAAACATGCAATCTGAAGACTTCTGCTTAAACAGTGACCCCAACAGATCACTTCAGAAGCTACTGAAGTCACCTGTGATTGGCAAACTACCTGAAATTGCAGAGGCATCTGAGGTCAAGTTGGCCGTAAGCAAAGTTATTGAGCGAGTGGCAGGAAAAGTTTCCACAGCCTTCCCTCTGTTTACATTTAAGCCTGAAATTTCAGGCAGTGTGAGCGAAGGGACCAAATGTGGATTTCCCGAGGAGTTTGACTTCATGTGTACAATGGTGAAACTTTGCGAGTGTTTTCAAGAGCCAAATGTGGCTTCCAGTCCACCCATGTTTTGCCAGTTAAATTTAAAACCTGATTTTTGCCTCCCAGATCACAAACTTTTGCAATATATGGACAAAGATAACAGTTTGCGAAGTTCGAAACTGATTAATGACTTCAGTGATCAACTTACCAGAGCCTTTCTGGAAAGGGAAATTTGGGAAGATATCTTGACACTAGTCCCTGTAAGTGCTTGCTTAATGGCAGCTAATGCAACAAAGATTACGCTCAAATGGCATGGACATGTTTACAAGGATATGGTGATTAATGTAGATATTGTCCCAGCGTTGCACTTTCCCTGCTTTTGGCCCTCAAATGTCTCTGAAGCAGCACTGTTGAACTCCCAGGTGAAGAGCAAAGGAGTTCATGTTGTCATGGCCTTGCACGGAGAAAGGTTCTTTAAAAGTGGAGAAAAGCACTTTCGTCTTTCCTTCTCTCTGGCTGAAACTGAACTCTTCCAGTCCCTTCCTGGGCATGTTCGCCAGGGATACATTCTTGCAAAGGCAGCGAGAAGTCCTTATGTGTGTTCGCAAATTGTACCAAGTAACACAGTGTTGGAAAATCCAAGTGCTTCTGAGAAGGTCCATGACTGTGACAGTGAGGAACCAGCAGACATGGAAACAGATTTTACATGGCCAGAGGATAATGTCGTCGCAGCAGAGAAAGTTATATCCAGTTACTTTTTAAAAAATGCACTATTCATATTGGTGAATAAATCCGGCCTGAAAGAAATTGACCTGGATATACAAAACACATCTGAAGACCAAGTTGTTATTTGGGCAAGACACGTCTATGATTTCCTTGAAAACTGTCTTCAACAGGAAGAGTTGCCATCCTTCTTTGTGCCTGGCATAAACTTGCTGGAAAAGAACTACAACTCGGAACAGCATGAGAAAGTGTTTTTCGGTGGATTGGAATTTCAGCCCATGGACGAAGATCTAATGCAAGACTTGGATGATGCATTAGAAGGTACATCAACCGACGTGAGATATTTAAGAAAACCCTTTGTTAAAATGTTGAAGGGAATTCTTCATTCCCATTGATAGAAACATTGTGTGCGCTCAAACTAAAACTAGGAGCTCAAGTGACTATGCATTAAAAGCCTGTGCGGGCAACAAAGTATTGTTGCTTGCTGAAACACTGTTTCTCAAAATAGTTTTCCTGGCATGCAAACTGTGAAAGAGTTGCTGCAGAAGACAAATGTTTCAGAAAAAATTCAAAAACATTTTTTTACTTCTTAGAAACAAAATTTGCTTCCGCAAAATAATGTTGTGTGAATGCAAATTAGGAAACAGTTAGGGAAGTAATATTTCCGCAACATCATCTCTTAGTTTACAGGTGCCTAATGACCATACACAGGAGGCATGGCTGAAATCTCGGTTCTGAAAATTCCACTCATTATTTACCATTGTTAAAACTAGCATAACTCAGATGTTTCTAACATTCAATATTGCCACCAACTGATTGTTGTAAAACATGGCGGAATGGTAATTAAAAACATCAGGCTCTCGATATGTCTCTTTTAAAATCATATTTCACGCATGAGCCTCTATTGAAAACTAGTTCCAGTCTAATAACAAGAATATAAATATGGCCTAATGCCCAGGAACTTTCTTTCAATGGAGACTTACGTGAGGGCATAGTATGAAAATTTAATGCCTTGTAAAGATTCCTTTATATTAGTCTCTGCAATTATTTGTAAGGTAGCGTGGAATACCTTGTCCAACATATTGAACATGCATCACCATAAACTGCCACTTATAAGCTGTCCCACTTATAAGCTCCCCCAGTTACAGGTTCATCCACTTGAAGGCAATAATAAAAATATTAGCCTCCTTGCATATAAGAACCCCTCTAGTTTAACATCAAATGAGTTTAAGTCATAATGGTGTTTACAGTTTCATTAAAAACCAGTAAATGAAAAATTTATCTTAATCAGTACTGCTGTAGCTCATTTGAAACAATCCAAATGTCCCCCAGATATAAACCCATTCAAATCCCCTTACAAAGTTGTATAAGCCCAGGGTGAGCAGTTTGAGGTATTTCATGTCTGCATAGGTACATTTAAGTTGCAGGGCAGGAAAAAACCCAGTTCCGATTGCCTGGGGCAAGTAAATCTTGCTCTTGGGAAAGTGAACATTGTTCAGTTCTGTTGCCTGGTGGGCAAGTGATATTAGCCTCAGTAGTCTTGTGAGTCTGATTGAAAATGTCTACTTGATAAATGATAACTTCCAGTCAGAAACTATTGCAAAACGTAAGACTGCAAGATTAGTTAACCATTAGGTTGAAAGCATGGATTAGTTAGGAATCCAAGCATTCTTTGTTTGCGTTTGTCCTCTAATTTCCATACTGGCTGCCACATCGGCAAGTAATATTTGAGTGGGGGCAAGTGAAAACTGAAATTTACTGGCCCACTGGGCAAGTGGATTAAGATTTTTTTTTCCCTGTCCTGAAGTGCAGACAGGGTCATAGATTTAATCTTAACAAATTGACTTCAGTTTTTCATCTGTCTGTCCTGTTATTGATTATAAAATATAAATTCTTTTGTCTGTCTGCATATTGATAATAAAAATTAGCCAGTGAGTGTGCAAGATACACTGCAGTTTTCTAAAAAAGACATATTTATTCTGAAACAATTAATTTGGCGGGATGTCTGAGAGAAACCAAAGAAATAGCACGACTATTTTCACTAAAATTACTTCCAAAGTATGCCCAGATGATGCAATTCAAATAACAGAATCATGAATTGTGATGGGTGTGACCTCTTTATGAACAATGAAATGGCACAAGAGAAGAATAGCACATATCTATGTTTATTAAATTATCATTCTTGGCTTAAGAGTTAATCTTGAAATTTAGAAAATTTACAGAAATAAAATTTTGACATATGGTACCCATACATAGAGAGGGCATGGTTTAGTTTCTTTATCTAATAAATAGAAATTGTTTCTCACAGAAACGTGACACCACACATACATTCAACTTTGAAGTGAGTTTCTACAGGCTAAACTGATTTGCGGTGGAGAAAAATTAATGGCAGACTTAAATAGGCTAAAGGCAATTACAAAATGCAATAAATTATATGAAGATCGTTGGTCACTTTCTACCAGCTCCTTTGAGACGGTTGCGTACTCTCTGCCAGGAGAAAGAATGGAAGGAAGACAGAATTAGCATATTCAATATTGCATTTTCCTTCAGTTATTTCTGCAGCATCTGAAATGGCAGTCAGTCTTTGTTGCTGTTTTCTTTACCTCAAGCTCGGGAATTGATTAAAAAATTCACTAGACTTAACAGCAAAGGTCACTTAGATATTTTGTTTGAACTAATTTTGGCAAACTTATGTGACATGCATTTATTAGCACCTCTTTGGTGCATAAGTTTGACCATCTCAAAGGCAAATAATCTTTTAAATTGCTCTTTCAAAATTTCGTCGTGCATAACAAAGATGTTAAAGAAAAAAAAACAATTTTCAAACACTGATTCGCTTTTTTTTTCATTTCCTCACTTTTAGGATTTTTACCCAGTCTACCATCAAAACCTATAATATTGCTTTTCGTTTGCAAAAACTTTAATTAAACCACTCCTAAAATCATTGCACATGAACGTTGTAGGTACCTGCACGTTGAAATTGCGCCTATGCCTGCAACGTTTTTTTTTTTCATTGTTAGTTTATTTTTTGGCTTTTACAGTTATCTGCAATTAAAGAAGCTACGTTACGTTTTGCAGATCTTGAGAAGTTAAGCCTAAATCTTTCAAGTTCGTTGTGTGTAATCCGTGTTAATCTTCTCCATCCTTAACCATCCTCGTTCCTTAATGGTTTATTAGAATCTCTTTGGTGTTTTTCCATCTTGGTAAACTACTAGTTTTCAGATTTCCTTCAAGTTAAAGACAATTTGTACGCACTTACGCACGTTAAAATAAGAATGAAGAGAGATTGTTCTGAGTGATCTCAGGTTACTTGTGCAGGCGAGGCAAGTCCTTTCCGCGAGAAAAACAACGAGCAACAACACAATGAACCTTGACTCGACTCATTATGTCTTCAAAAAGTCGCGTTCTCTGCGTCCAGAGAACCGAGAGCTTAGTTCGTGAAATAACTTTCCTAATTTCCCTTTCTGATGTCAAACTCCGTCCAAAACTTTAAGGTGTTACTTAGTTGAACAGTCCTTGCGTTTTTTTCCCTTGACCGAGAACCCGCGAATACAGCTTATGAAGCTAACACCTCTTTAAAACAAACGTGAACCTACTTTGTCATACAGTTGAGCACGTAATCTGTTGGTGCGATAGAAAGCTAACCGCTTTTTTTCTTCGTTTTTAGCTTTCACCTCAGGCAAGTTCTTGTAGAGCCTGAAAAATACGAACAAGGAAGTTGTATTCAGGAAAACACAAACAGATAAACAAACAACAAACCGCAAGACAAATAGAAAGGACTTTTTATTATTTATTGACTTTTTTCATTACGTTTTCTGTCCATGTAGCAATCTGAAATCCACCTCCAAAGGTTATTTAACTTTTGAAATGTCTTACAGTTAAACGACACAAATCTTAAAAAAAGAACTTCAGACACAAATATCCTTGCAATAATATTTTAATTTTTAATAATTTTTCTCACGCAACATCCCTCATATTTAATTATACCCAAACTTTTGCGAAACGCGAAATAAGTCTAGCCAAAAGAAACCTTCTGAACAAATGCACGTCTCACCGGAATTTTACAGTATTGCTTTTACCTCTTATTTAGATCTTTCATCTCCGCTCGAGTCATCTGTCTTGGTTTCGGCACAAAAAGCTGGTCTGAAACACAGATTGAATTCATGGAGGTGACTTTAAAAGAAACACACATCTTTGAATTTTTTACATCCAGTCTTAGAATATCAGTGCAAACTGAGAACATAGTTTGGAAACTATGGCCAAATGCTTTTGTCAGCAGTTTAATATTGACGTCTGTAACCTACAAGAATACGAATTCTATAAAAATAATTATTGGAAATAATTCCTTGTCTTTCAAGAAGGGACGGAAGTGCTTATCACGTTTCAGGCTCCTACGAGCCCAAAGAGCGTCTGCGTGGGACCATGTTTGAAAGAGAGAGATTACGACCGACGGGACTGATAATGAATGTTGAAACGAAAAACGAAGATAGCACTTAGAGAGGTGAGGGGTACCAAACAGGGGGATGTTCCCTTCCACATTTATACTCGTCTTTCATCTGTCTGTCTCTCTCTCTCTCTCTCTTGCCACACTATCCCAGGGGGGAAGACAACTGGTTTTCATACATGGGGAAAACGTTGTGAACTGAACTTCTTCATAGGAAAAGCTTTCCTCCAGATATTCAAACTGGGCAGGCAAAATCATCCTCACAGCCGGTTAACTTGCGCTGTTGCCAGCTCTTCTTGAAACTCTACTATGGTACTATTTTTGCATACACTTACCACTTTTCACACGAGTCTTGATCTTGGGTGAAGCAGGAGATGTTTTTATTCTCATCTCAACAGCCTCTTTTCGTTTTTCTTCTCTAGTGGCCTCTGCAATCATTATACGCCTCTCTTTCTCTCGTGCAGCCTGCTCTATTCTTGCAACTCTCTCCTGTGAGCGCTTCACAAATTGAGGCCTTGCGTAAAGAAAGGCTTCTTGAAGAGTAAGCTTCTGTAGAGAGCTAGACGAGTTAACGGCAGAATCAAACACGTCCACTCGTAATTCGTCCCTCGTGCGACTTTGAGTATTCAGCGGAGTGGCAGTTCTTCGTTCAGCCTGTGGTTGTGTTGTCATAGGGTAAAACCAAGCAGGTTCTTGTGTCCTGTTTCTTGAGTCACTGCCTGTTTTGACGCTGTGATCCGGTGAGTTTTGACTTGCTATCAGTCGCTCTTTGGGTCTACGCTTCTCTCTCTGTTGCACGATATAATGGTAGTCGGATTTCTTTGGTGACGGTTGGGAAATAACCCCATGTTCCTCGATATCTCTTTTACTCTTCACTGGTTTAGGTCGTGACTTTTCAGGTTCGGAATCAACCTTTCTGCTCGCCTTTCGTGCACTAGAGACCTCGTCTGTCTGCGTACTGGCGTCTTCCATTTGTACACGAGGCGCCTCATCTGAGCTGGAAGATCGATGTCTGGTGACAGCTGGTGTGGGAAAGTTCACACCAACATCACGTTTCCGCGGCATTCCTACTTCCCTATCACCATGGCCCTGTCTCCTGTATTGAGTTACCCCTGGCGAAGTCGCCTGTGTGACAACTTTCCGTGAACAAGTACACTTTGGACCAGCTGCAGATGTTGTGGTAAAAAATTGCTTTTCAGCTACTACGTCCGACTGTCGAGGTTCCGTTGATGCAGGTGATGGTTCCCTCCCTGCGCTAGGTACTGATTCTCTTTCTTCTCTTCCTCCATCATTGCTTGACACAGCTGAAGTAGACTCTGATGATGTACTGTCCCGTGACCTTCTGACTATAGGAGAGATGTCCCGCGATTTAACAGATCTCAGCAACTCTCTTAGTCGCAACTTTCTTCCAATGGATTGGCGGAATCGAGGCTCGAAGAAAGCATAATTGAAGAACTCGGAAACATCTGATGTTTCACTAGTTGACGAAGACATCTTGGCTCTTTTGCCCTTTGAAGGTGGTCTTCTCAAAGCAGACGTTGTTGATGTCTGAGACGACGATGAAATACTTTCGTCAAGTGACCTTGAGATTAGTGAGGACAACTTTGTAATGTTGGCATCTAATCGACTGGTATTAGAGCCACGGAAATCACTTTTATCACGAGATGAATGGCCAGTCTTGGCCCCTGATGTCTCTGAATGATGTTTTCTACTTGCCGTTGTTTTCTCTACCCGTGCTTGCTGGGATAAAGAGGTTAGGTCATCGTCCATGTACCTTGACTTTGATTTTCCAGAACTGGCAGATCTTTTACTGCGACTTGAAAAATGGCTGGTTCCATTTGGGTCAGTTCTGTCCATATGCTTCTCAGGGAGCTGCCTTGACCTGTCTGACCTATGATGCAGTGGTCCTCCTCCTTGCTCCGGTGAACTGCGCACTTGACGTTGGTGTGAACGATCAGGCCTCCTGCTCTCGCGTGACTGGTATTCATCTCGGTACGGATCAGGAAGGTCTCCTTCTGCCAGCACCTCTCGAGCCTGCCTGTTACTAAGTACCTTTGCCTGTTTTTCTGGTTCATAGCCCTTAGTTCTAGGCTTCCTAAGCTCTTCCCTCCTCTCATGCCTTTCTTTGTAGTACTCTTGGTCTGGTTGTTCCTCTCGATAGTCAGTAGTCCTTCTAGCAGGATCGTCTTCTCTCACCAAGTACCTTCCTCTAACATCTTGCAAACTACCTGGTGTCGAGCTCCCTGAAATGTACACTAATCCATTATCCTCCTGACTGACAGCCTCCCTTGTTGGATTGGGTTCCAGACCCAGGGCCTTCCGACGTCTGTTTGTGCTACCTGGGCCTGAGGATCTGCGAATGTCATAAATTCCATACGACGTTGTTTTGAAAGCACTCTCATCTGGCTGATTTTCCTTATTTCCTGAAACATCCCTGTATAAAACTGGCCTGTAAATCTCATCTGACGAGGAGACTTCAGTAGTGGAATGACTCTCACGTTGTTTTAATGGGGCCCTATCTCGATCCTCGCTTGGCGCTGTGTAGTTGTCTTCCTCAAGGCTTTGCTCCTGAAGGATACCATCTTCATGAACACTGGAATGTTCACTTGCTGGACCCAAAGGAGTTGATGACTTTCCCAGTTGTGAATCGAGCTGAGCAGCGCTAGGAAACGAGATGGGAGAAATAGTTCCTGCACCAAGGGACCAGTGTAAGGCCTTGATGTGACTGTCATTCAGGTCTATTGGCGTTCCTTGGAGGCCTTCCTGGCCCCGTAGGATGGAAGGTGGTTGTTCCTGGCCAGACAACTTTGTAACAGTTTCTGCATCTCTAGCCACCCTCACGGGTAATCTGTTTACATGAGAGTCCCCTGTATCAGATTGTCTGTGTTTAGAGCCAGAACGCTTTGTTTCTCTTTGCATTCGCAGATACTGACGATCTCCTTCAAAAACAGGTTCATAGGTCAACAAGTCATCTGTGTTATCTGATGACACACTCCTATTGCTATCACTTTCTTGCTGCAAAGGTTCTGCATGCTGTCTCCCTATTCTGTTTGAATCATTAGATTTCTCTACTAGACTGGAATGTGTAACTGCACCCTTTGGAGTAAGCTCTGTACCGTGAACGAGATCCGAACTGGTATGACCAGGAAGCAACAACGCATCTGCCGGGATAACACCAGGCACCTCAACATTGGGCTCATCGGCAGAGAGCTCTCTTGCTGTGGAACTCATGGATAATTTGCTTTCTGGCCAAGCTGTTCTGGTAGGTTGAAAACGACTTCCTATGGAGTTCCGAGGAGTTAGTTCGTGCAGTTGATCTTTTGATGAATGTGCGCTTGATGGAAGCCCTGTGTTAGCAAGTGTATCTTTATGATGAACAAATTCCTTTATGTTTCTACCTGAAACAGATCTTTCTCCCCAAGCCATTCGTGAACTTCTGAGGCTGATATCTACAGAGCTTTGAGGATGTTGCTCTGTTGAATATTTATAAGATGTCTGTAAAAGCGGTGGAGGAACGGTGTGAGCAGAGTCGCGTTGGGAGAATTTCTCACCGCTGTTACCAGAAGAAGGTCGATATTCTACACCTGCAACCCTAGCACTTGTAATACTGCTTAGTGTAGAGCTGGGTGAACTTTGGTCTTGTGAGGACTTTACAGTGGCTTGCTTGCCAGACAGTGGTGTAGTTTCAGTAGGAGTCATTTCAGGTGGATCACGATAAGATAACCTTGCACTTGTCCAGCTTGATGCACGTTCAGGTTCTAATACTTTATTGGAGGTGTCACTTTGGCGACTTTGATCCCCTAAATGCATATCACCTTGCTGCATCTGAGTGTGAGATAAATGAAGTATTCCAGGTGGTCTCGACGAAAGCATCTCATAACTGCGTGCTGCAGCATCAGTAGAAGGCCGTGTTTTAATCGGTTGATGAGTCATCCATTCTTTTCCATGACCTCTTGAGCCAGTACTTGTCAAGGATTGTAGACTTTCCTCTCTTAAAGACTGTTGCTCAGAGGCTGATATGTCTGCGTCATCGCTGACACTGTCAGTCAGCCTGTCTTGCTTCAGTCTATCCAACACTTGTTGAACTGCACGGAAGTTTGGGCCGAGCAGCTTAGACACTGGGCTTTCAGTATCACTATCACTGTTCAACTGAGGGGCATGTCTGTGCTTTAACTCACTGATGAGACTTGCACCTTTTGGAACAGAAGGTACACTCCTGGTTATAATGTCCAACGGCGTGACATTACCAATGTCATTCTGCGGCTGTGACAGTACAGATGTCTCACTTCCACTGTCTCTACTTTCAGGTGTGCCATTGGACAGAGGAAGTTTCTGAGGAGGAGAAGGAGGAGGAGGAGGAAGAGGTGCAGCTGCCTGTTTTGTGTTCATGGTTGTGCTAGACATCCAAGGTGGTCGCTTGAGATCTGGTCCATCTCTTCCATCAGGTTGTGACCTCTCTGGAGGTGTCTGCTTGGCATCGTCATCGGACCAAGCATGTGGGACACCCTGCAGTCGATCACTGCGTGATTGCTGAGCAGGTGCAATCGCAGTGTATGCCACCTGGCTGGTGTCTTCATCATCTTCTCCTACAGCACTAGGTCTCAAGGGGAACCACTGATTTCTTAGTTCTTTGTCATCTGCACCAGAACCATCCATGCTAAAGGAAGTGCCACTATCACCTGGATCATCGTCTTGTACCTGCTCTACCATGGCATCAGCTTCCTGGGCCCTGTCCACCATCACAGATCCTACAACAGCAGAGAAATGATTGGTAACATTGCTCCATAAACAGGACAACACTAAACAAAATGATTTTGTGAAAGGGAAAAAAAGATTTAGACAACGGATTTCCAATCAATAACTATTGTATTCATTATATGGCTAGCTCCACAAGTGGGCAAGATGAATCAAATCCTACACTTTGATTGGCTAATCAAGCAGGCCAAATGGTGCTATCTAGCCTGCTCAGGATTGCTTGCTGCGTCCTGCAACAAAATGGTGTTCTTTATGACCTGACTGGTTTGGTCAAGATTTCCGGATATTTTTGTGGGCCTGTTTATGAACCTTGACTACACTGTGTGTCTTGGTTCATATTACATACTCAAAACTAAAAGAACTTGGCCAGTATATATATCCAGTTATCTTAACAGGGCTGTCAAAAGTACTTGACAGGCCAAAAAAATCACCATCTACATCAGCTACTCTGCTGAGCTGCACTGTTGAATGACATGTATTTGTCTGATTCTTTAGAAAAATGTGCCAAATCAGCTGCCTACTCCAACAATAAAGCTGCCTTCTTCAAAACTATGTGACAACCTTGATCTTAACCCCAAGTTTGGTCGATGACCCACATATCTTTAATTATGGTGAAGTGTTTTAGAAAACTATGCCTCCGTTCTTAAGTTCTCACTGCAAGGTTTATCTGGGGTAGTGGATGGGAAGGCAGGTGGATGAAATAGAAAATTGAGTAAAGGACATTTTTGATGTAACATTTACAGGGCAGGAAAAAATCCAGGTCCGATTGCCTGAGGCAAGTAAATTTTGCTCTTGGGCAAGTGAGGCCAGTGGGCAAGTGAAATAAGCCTCAGTAGTCTTGTCAGACTGAATGAAAATGTCAGCTTGATAAATGATAATTTACAGTCAGAAGCTATTTCAAGACTTAAGACTGCGAGATTAATTAACCACTGAGTTGAAAGCAAGGATTACATGTAATTAGGAATTCAAGCATACTTTGTTTACATTTATCCTTTGATTGCCATACTGGCCAACACATCAGTGAGTGGTTTACCTCTGCTTTACCTCTGCTTTATATGGTGATCTTTATAGTTACAGAGTGCTGTAGTACTTAGTTACAGAATATTGTGCATTGTTTAGTAGTTAATCATCAACTTGAAATTACAGTTGAGCCTCCACTATAGGGAAAATCCCCGGTAGGCACACTTTGGGCCATAAGCAGACACTTCAACCTGGATTAGTTATAATTATTAGGAATAATATTGCAGTTGTTATTCAATGTAACAAAAGAGAGCCTACCAGTCAGAGCTGTTTCTCCTTGCAGCATTACACCAGTCTCCTCTAGTCCAATCTCATCAAGAGCTTCAACACTCACCGAACCACTGCTCAAACCACTAGCTAATGTTTCACTGTCCTCATTTTGTGGCAGCGGTGAATGTGGCAAGCCTGCAGCTTGACTTAAAGACCTTACACTTGCCTTGAGTTGATCTAACTCATACCACTGCTCTGAATATGGAGACAACTGCTGGGAACCAAAACAAAAAATAATGTACATGTATATCTGAGACAAGGACCTTTCAACATCAAGTCAGTAGTTATTTTTTCTTTTCTTTTGAGGAAAATTGACTGGGGAATATCTCTAGGAAATAAATGGCAGATAAAACAATGCATCATTCCAGATATTCAACAAAAATAACCATCTCCCTTTTGCCACCTCACAAGGTTTCTTTCTAGATTAACATCCAAGAAAGTGCCAATTATACAGGGTGCAAAAAAAAAAAAATTCAAGCTGGCCCTCCAGGCAAGCTGTTAACTCAATGATTCACCCTGGTCCCTGGATATCCAATTTATTTTGTATCTTCTCAAGTAAACTACACTTTGGGGTAAATACTAGAGAAATACAATCAAAAAAGGTCCATGCTAAACAGCTAAAACACAATCAGGGTGGCAAAGTAGGAGACTCTTAGGTCAAAAATTCAACCTTACAATATCCTTGTTTTTCATGTATGGCTTGCAAGCACAACATCTCTTCATTACTTCTCTGAAGTATCTTTGGGGCATTTGCATCTAGTTTCAGAGACATGCCCTGTCAATTTCTGGGGGAGAGTTTTTCTTACAAAGAATGTCAATTCAAAAAGTGTTGCCTGCCTGTGAAAACTAATAACCTTCCTGCTGAAAAAATTAATGAAACCTATGTATAGGCTCTTGATGTCATGATGTCCATACAAATTTCTGGTACAAACAGACTATCTAGTACTGACTGTCAGTCAAGTCATCCAAACTGCAGTTTTCCTTGAAAAGCTGTGCACAAATTATATTTTAAATCTTACTATTAATTATTAATAATTAATAGGTAAATATGCTGTGTAGTCAACTGTAGTAATGATCGTCATGGTTTGTTATTTAAAATAACCATTAGTGTACTGCCACATGTACATGTACATACAGAACTTTACATAACTTGTGATACGACCAACCTGTTTGACTCTTTCTTTTTCGTGCTCCACCTTTGTGTCAGACATATTGCTACCCTTTACAGAGATCTCTTCGTCATTAGATGGGACATCTGGACCAACACCTGCAGGGTCCTCACCAAGAACAAACCACTCTTCATTGCCTTCCTGAAGGAGATAAAAGATAAGAATAACACTTACTAGACTTCTTGACTACATCAAGATGGAGGGCTTTTATTATATGGCTTGCTCTGTGGGCAGGCAAGATGAACCAAACCCCGGAATGTGATTGGCTATCCAAGTGGGCAAGATGGATTACCTCCTGTGTCCCAGAAGAAAAATGTGTTCTTTGTCCATATAATAAATCCTTTATTGACCAAGCTTGTTCGGTCAAGCTGGCTGGATTTTGGCATGTAACTTTATAGGACCTTCCATAAACATAAAAGAGAACTTGGCCAATATCCAGCCATCTTGACCTTATTCTCAGTCAATAACCCATATATATTTGATAGGTGAGCCACTGAAAAACTCAGACTACTCCAATGAGACAACTGACTTGTAGTCCACTCAAAATTTAAAATGCATTACTACACATGTGATGTCAGTTCTATACAAGAAAGGTCTTTCTTCAGATTTACATCTTGGCAAAGGTTTGAGTTCATTGTCATTTGTTTTCATGCTTGTAGGCAGCCAGAAAAGTAATTTTCCCTCAGACAAGTCATGTTAAAGATTTACGTGTAAAATTTCTACGTCCAGTTCTCCCAGACAGCTGGAGAGAGGTTTCGATACACCTTGGATGATACCTGCCCACTTGTTAGACAAAAATGTACCACTGCAGACTCTGGAAGGTGGATATACATTTAAAGAGTAACAGCCCTGGGTAGCATCTCTTTGTTATGTTAACCTTGAGGAAAACATTGCCCTTACACAGATCCCTCTTCACCAGTGTCAACCGTATGGCAGAAATAATATACATGTAAATGTACCCAGAGTGTAAAGAAAACCAATTTTATGACATCAATTTTATAATGTTTCAACACGAGTTTTTATCAAGTGCTGTTATTAGGTGAATGTTCGGACTCTGTAGAACTTGCATTACACACATAGTGCTACGCATCTGGTCACATGTGCTTCAAATTGATTGACAGATTAGTCATGTGCAAGAGAGAGAGAACTGTTGATTTTTTGAAAGTGAGTGAAAGGTAGAATGTGTTCAAAGATTGTTACCAAGTACATTTATCGATTATTTGAGATCATTGTGTTTTTAGGATTGTGAAAATCTACAAGAAGAAAATAAAAGATTGTAAATACAGTCCTCAGATGGTGTGGATTTCTAAAAGTAAGTGTCCTGCTGGAAAAAAAAGTCATTTTGAAAAGTGAAAATTTAAAAAGTAAGATCTGCAGCATGCAACCTTTTGAAAGAATACCAGATAAACATCATACTAAAGGGCCATCAGATGTTGATCACTTGACCCAAGAATTAGCAGCATTCCATTCTAACACACCTTGTCTTGATGGTAACCAGCTGGTTGTGCATCTCGAGTATTAGCATTCGACGTTATGCTGCTGTGTAAAGAAGCTACAGATTCTTGTCTGTCTTCAGAGTGTTCCTCAGATCCTAAATCAGATTGTAAGTTTTCCAATAAGTGCCACTGTTCCAAGTATTCCTGAAAGAACAAAGTTGAAGCAAGCTATTAGACACTAAATTCTAAAAAAGTGCACTTTCATGTCTAAGGAAGAGAAAAATGTTTTTATCTTCTGAGGTTCTTACTTCAGATTTTGAGTGAATAACTTTCACTGGAGAATAAAAGTCAAAACTAAAGGCTGGTCGCTTACCATCTGGAGCTTTTAAATAGCATTAGTATGCTTGCTATCTCAAGCGCACGGTAGCACTCTTTCTCCAGCCATGAATAATCTTGAACTTTAGTTTAACATGTAATTCAAAATCTTTACTAAAAAACATTATTTAATAATATAGTGAGCAAAGAAAATACTGTCTGACAGCCAGGGACTGGTAGGTTTTCCAGTCAGGCCAGTGGATTCTCTTCCCATCTTTTGCCTGATGGGCAAGTAAAGTTGCGTGGAAAAATGTTTGAGGAAATTCAGTTTGCAAAAGTACCATAAGAAAAAAACTTTGGTGGGGGCGGGGAGGCTAGTAAGCAGGATTTTTGGGCTCGTACATTACAGCAAGAGCTTGCCCAAAGGCCAAAGGGCAAATTTGTTTTCTTTGTACCTTGTATAAGGCACTGTTATACATACTGTAATTACAGTGTATTATGTTATACATGATCAAGTAGTGTATAGTTCTACATCCACTGATAACAATTAGAGTCTTTGTGTGTGTTTTTATGAGAGCTTAGAAGCAAAGAAAACAGCCAGTTGGTAATTCCCAAAAGTGGTTACAAGTGTTTGCTCTAATAAAGGAGCAGTCAGTCATAAGAGCGCTCAGTTACAGAGTGATATTCAAACAACATTTCACAATGTTGATCACAACTAGATCTGGAATTTTCTCTCATTGCCTTAAAATGTTTTCCCTGAGACCAGAACAGTTCTTAATCAATTAGAAGCAGAATAAACATCTACATGTACATTTCTTCAAGATGATAGCAATCTCATATTAACAATTTTTTTTTCAAACCCAGGCGATGCTGCACTAAGAAAAAAAAGTGTTTTCTGCAACTTGTCTATAACAAGCAAAACCATCACACAAGTTGTACAAAACATGCCGAATGTACATTCACACATGTCAAGCATGTACGTAACAGAGTTGACATTCATTTAGTAGTACTAATGTACAACAGTCGTCATGCAGTAGGCTCTGTTAACCCATTCAGGAGGTAGTAAATACATGTATGTTATTACCTGCTGAATATTGTGCAGCCCTTCATTTGACGGCAACTGACCAGCTACTAATTCTGAACTGACTGTAGAAACAGGTTTGGACTGCTCCATTATGCAATATGAACATCACTAAATACACTGCAACAAAGGAAAGTTTGCTTCTTTGATGACCTGTAAAAGAAAATGAGAGGGTAGGTTAACTCGGCAGATCAGGGTAACCTTTTGAGACACATAACACATCAAATGCCAACATGCATCCAAAAATTGATAGATACTGTACATGATGAACATGACCTAGCTCTTAAAAAGACCATAGAAAAATGTGGTTGAGCTTCCATTAGCTTCAGTGGCAAACTTGAGGGAGTACAAGATAGTGCATGCATAACAGTTATGCAAATTTTAGGAAAGTTGCCTTGAGTTACACGTTACTTTATTTCCATGGTCTATATTTTATATACTCTGATCAACATAGCACTCAAGCAATGAGTGCACAACAATGCTTGTAAATGAAATAATATTACTGAAAGCTGTGATGAGTCAATTCCAATCTTTTGTTCAGCATCCATTGAACAGATAAGTTTCAGGATGTATTATGTGTAAAAACATAATTTTATTACAGGTCATTGACAACAATTTTAAATTCCCCCTGGAAATTCTTCAGAATTAATAAGAATTGACTAATTTTTAATCCAGGCTGGGTACCCAGAATTTTTGACTTGATTTATTTACACTGTAAGCTTGTATCTGCCGTCCACAAAATTCGAATGTTGAAAATGTATTAAAAGAATGAATATTCAGTTCTTGCCATGTACAACTTATTTTTAGCCTCAGCTTCCTCAGATTTAGTTCTGATTGAGAAATGTTTTTTTTAAGCTTTAAAGTTGACCCAGGAAGGTTTCGTAGTCATATGAAAACAATGGTAAGTCTCTTTAATTTGACTCTTTATCCCATCTTCACAAGCTGTTAATTTGTTAAAGCTTAATTTGGAAAACTCGAACGACACAAATGGTATCAACGAATATAAAACACACCACTTCTACTAGAAATAGTGTTTTAAAAGAATGGAACTTTTGATCAACTGGTTTACGATTAAAGGACCAGAACCCTTGCTACTGCATTAAATAATCATGCTTTTGCTGTCAGACAAAGCCCTGCAGTTGGTAACCTAAGACATGCAAAGTAAACCATCCCCTCGATTTTTCGGATCGTAAAATCATTGTCCACCGAGGGACAAGGCAATCATTTTGAAAGAAATTAGTACACAAATGATTAATGTAAGCTATTTACCACTTAACTGCGAAAATCGAGACTATCTACGGGAAAAATTTGTCACGAAAAGTTCGTACCTCGTTGTCCGTTGCTTTCAAAAGGCGGCCAAAAACAAACAGGCTTTCACTTGGTACCAGTCCCCGATCGATCATAATTTGCCACTCACTCAACCACACACTACAAGGCACATCCATTTCTTTTTTTTTTTTTTCACTTCCTAAAATTAATACATTGCGTTTCAACGAGGAGAAAGCGCTTTTTAACACCAAGAGGGCAGTTGTAAAATTGCCGAATTACGTACAGTTTCTAGCGATTCTATTATTTTATTATTTTACTTTATTTTTTGCGGGGAGGGAGGGAGGGTGGGGGATGGTAGGTTAATTTTCACTCCAGGGACAAAAGCCAAGTTCTAATTATCCATCTACCGGTAAATCTTAATTGAGTTATTCTATGAGTATGTTCTCACTTCCATGAATTACAGATGCCCTACAAAAACAACTGTACAATAAAGCCACATCAGAAACACCTACACCTGCCAACTTTTTTTCAGTAAAATGCGTGAGATTTTTCGTCTCCACAGAACCTGAATTTCCGAAGATTTACCGAAGACGTCCGAAGATTGCCGAAGATTTCCGAAGAATGCCGAAGGTGTAGTAGATTTTCGACGACTTAAACCATGACAAAGTTAACCGGAAACGTGTCACGTCACACGATCTAAACACAAGTTGATGTCGCGAACTCAATTCGCGTTACGGAGTAAGCTTGAAGACGCTTTTTTGCTGGACTCACCAACTGTTTTTCGCCGAAAAAAAAAAATCGGTTTTTAAGCAATTACACTCGCTATTGTCAGTTAGGCGTGAGAAATTGGTCTGAATGCGTGAGATCACAATTTTAGATCCGCAGGCGTGAGACGCATAATGCGTGAGAGTTGGCAGGTCTAATATTTACACTCCAAATTAAAGGGTAACTCAAACATACATAGTTCGTATAGTGTGATCGTCCGGGTGAGTGTAGTTCTGAAAAGAACTGTTGTTGGTGACTGACGTTTTGACAACCTGAGCGGAAGTCATCTTCAGAGTCAAGTGAATAGTGTTTGTCAGTCGATGATCTTATAAGTCTGGTCCGTTGAACGTGATTGGTCAGTATAGTCATGATGGTATTGGCTGAGAGACTCGTGTAAAGTTTGTCATCAGTCATTGGTGGGTTTCGATCCGTCTATTGTTAGTCAAGTAGGTCGGTTTTGGTCCGTGTATTGTTGAGTCGGTCTGTTAGAAGTCCGTTTGTCGGTTTCGTTTCTGTCGTGGATAAGTCGTTTGTAAGGCGCCGGTAGTTGTTGACATCTGTTAAGAGGCGTTTGTTCTAGGTTAGTGTACCAGCTTTCCAGAGTCAGTCGTTGAAAATAGTTTGTACTGTAGCTTAAGCACTGAGCAGAGTCCCAGTCAATGTTGTGGTTTGTCAGTTGATGATGTACAGCAATGTGATTGTTGGCATCACCATTTCTCGTGGCTCGTTTGTGTTCAGTCAGTCTCGTGTTAAGGTTTCTGCCAGTCTCACCAATGTAGGAAGCCTGGCAGTCGGAGCATTTGATCTTGTAAACTGCTCCCTGTCTGTCGTTAGGTTCGTCTCTGTCTTTCACGTTGGTCAGTAAGTGTCGTAACGTAGTTGTAGGTTTGTGGGCTACACGAATGTTGTAGGGCTGTAGGATCCGCGAGATGGTCTCAGAGGTGCCCTTAATGTAAGGTATAGTCACTGTAGTAACAGGCGTAGGGTTCCTGTTCGTAGCGTCAGCTTCAGTAGGTCGGTAAATGTTTCGTCTAATAAAGTCAGCGTTGTAGTTGTTTTTGTGAAAAACACGTTCAAGGTATCTGTTTTCGTCACGTAAGCTGTCCGGTGTGTCACAAACTAGTTGCACTCGTCTCGTCAAAGTCTTTATAGTCGTGGCTTTGTGTGAAGTCGGGTTGTAGGATGATTCGTCAAGTAATCTGTCGGTATGTGTCGGTTTTCTGTACACTGTCGTTCGTAGTTCGTTGTTGTCGCGGCTTACCAAACAGTCTAGAAAAGGAAGTTTTCCATTTTCTTCGATCTCTTTAGTAAACTGGATGTAGGCGTTCTGTTCGTTTAGGTGGTTGTGAAAATCGTCAATTTCGTCTTTGTGAACGGCGGTAAAGGTGTCGTCAACGTAGCGTAACCAAAGCGGTATCGTTTGTCGGCAAGTTGCAAGGGCGCGTTCCTCCACGTGTTGCATCCCAATTTCTGCGACAACAACAGAAACAGGCGACCCCATTGCTGTTCCATGCAACTGTTTGTAGTGTTTACCGTTGTACTGAAAGTAAGTCGATGTAAGGCAAAGGTTCAGTAAGTCCATGATGTCTTCTGTAGGTAACGGCAGTTCAACAGTAGATTGTTGTATAGCGGTCTCGGTACACTGTAATGCCAATTGAAGTGGAATACTGGTGAACAGTGATTTCACATCAAAAGACACAAGTTTGTAGTCGTCAGGTATCTGTACTGTCTTAATAGCGTCAATAAAGTTCTCCGTAGATTGTAGTTTGCGTCTTGATTTGTCAGTAAGGGGTTGCAGTATGGTCGTCAAGTACTTAGATAGTTGATACGTAGGAGACCCACAGAATGACACTATAGGTCGCATCGGTATACCAGGTTTGTGCAGTTTCGGTAGTCCGTAAAGTTTCGGTGGTTGAGGTACTGAGCACCTCAGTCGATAGTAGCGTTGAGTGTCAATAGCGTCAGTCTTTTTAAGCGTAAGTATTTTGCTGTTAAGTTTACGTTGAAGTGCTGGCGTCGGGTCGCGTTTAAGTTCTTCGTAAGTTTGTTTGTCGTTAACAAGTGCGTCCATTTTGTCAAAGTAGTCAGTCTTGTCCATAACAACAGTGACACGTCCTTTGTCGGCTGGTAGTATGACAATGTTGTTGTCGTTTTTCAGTCGTTTCAGTGCTTGCTGTTCGTCTTTTGTCAAGTTATTGTCAGGTATAGAGGCTGATTGTACCGTGGAAGCAATTCTGCTTCTGATGTTATCCTTGGCAGATTCTGGTAAGTCTCGCTGACGAGACAGAACCGCCTCAACACTAGATACAATAGACTCGGTCGGTATCCGTTTTGGCGTCACTGAGTGTTTTAGTCCGTAGGACAGTACGTGAGTCTCGGTTTTGTCTAAGGGACCGCTGCAAAGACCAGGGTCTCGTTCCGGCCGGACTTAAACTTAAGTCTCCGTTGAACACACAAGAGGCCATCCAGATCGTCAAATCCACCTGCAGACGTCTGGTCAAAGCACGGATAAACGACTGTCACAGAAGACTCAACTACTGCAACAATAGACTACAACAACAACTTGACAAACTTAAACAACTGTTACCGACTAACTTACTTCATTATAATATTTTGTTACACTTCCCAACCCAAATAAATATTCTGAATGCAGGAGAATGTGTCATGTGTCGCGGTTCAAAACTCACTAACTCCCTAGGGAAACAGCAAGTTAAACTTTTGACTCACGCGTAATTAGGTTGTGCACCATGAAACTGGCAAATTTGCATGCCAGCCAATGTCAAGAAACAATTTTTTTGTAGTTTGTTGCATTTTTGATTTGGGAGGTGTAACAAAACACTTAATGACTGGCCCCGAGCAAAACAGTAAGTTTTGTTTCCCCTCAACCCTCAATGTCCTCAATGTTCCCAAAGGTGAAGGCAAGGAGAACATTGAGGGTCTCAAGGAAACAAACCTCACTGTTTCCCTTGGGGGCAGTCATTAAGTGATTATTGACTAAGAGACAAGGTAAACTACATGTACAGTAAGTAAGCCAAGATGTCTGTAAATTACACAGGTAGTGTTTGTACTAATCTGTACCCCCTAACCAATTCAACAATTTATAATAAAAAGGTCAGTTTTTTATTATTGCACAATTTTTAAGAGGTTTGGAAGTATTTGATAGCAAATGAGAGGTTCAGTAAGAATAATAAGATTTTTAACATCTAAAGACCAAAACTTTCATAACAAGAGCAGTAATACAGTATGACTAGTTTAGAGAGCAATTTTCCCAAAGACTCCCTGGAAACTTAAACGAAGGTTAGACCACAATAAAATTGAAAACGACTGTAAAAAAAAAAGAAAACGTTACAGCTATCAAAACCATAATGTGTAACCATTAGCAAAGGCCAGTGAAGTCACATATATAAAGGGGCCATCACATAATTGGTCTGTCTTGAGTATGAACCAATACTCAATTTATTGTTCACTGAAAAATAAAACACAAAATGACAACCACAGCAGCAGTACTAGCAACAACAACAGCAGTTTTCTAATGATTCAAAGGAGTGTGTAATTACACAAATTTTGAGGAAATTAAAAGACATACCATTAAAATGTTATTAGAAAAATGCTCTTGATGTAAAAACCTTTACGCAGTTTTGAGAAATACAGTCATGGAAGAAAAAGAGAGCGATTCAAAGTTCACACTAATTTCATTACATAACAAGACTTAGTATAGATCATAGGACTAAGTTTTCTCAGAAGAACTACCCATTCTTAAAATAAAATCTGGTTCCTTTTAATGAAATGAAGCTGGTATGCGAAAGTTCAGGAGGTATGTCCAGGGTTGTCACAAAGGTTTGAAGTACAGTGGAACTCCACCTTATGGTCACCTTGTTCACACTGTCACCTTGTTATTACAGCCACTTTTTTTTGTCCCATCAAAACACTCATACATTTTCTTATAAGAAAACCTTGCTAATGTGGCCACCCTGTCAATATGGCCAACAGCCACATTCTGAAATCCCAACCTGGTTCCACTGTACCGTAGATTGCTCTCTCTATTGTTACAGTATGTAGCCGGCTGATCTTTAAATCTTTTTCTATAGAATCAGTCACAAACCCAGGTAGTGTGGCCAGTCAAGATCGTGAAGTAGATGACAATTTTCAACAGCGGCTGCAGCCAACTACTTCTAACAAACCCTTCAAACTGTATGTCCCTCAGATTGTGATTGTTCTCTTGGGTCTCCAAGCTGGTGATCAAGCAGCAGGCACAACTTAATGTCCCTACAACAAGTATAACAAGTCACCATGCATTTGCTGACATTCTGGATGCCAGCTTTACGCATTCCAGCAAATGTGTCCCAAACGGACATCGAAATTCATTCTACCTTTGAATAAAACAAGCGATATGAGGGAATCAGCTCAAAACAGCACCCATTGAAACAATTACCGTTATTATTTTGTGCAAAAGTATTACGGTTAAGAAAGTTCTTTAGGTCAAATCAGGTTGAAGTTCTTTAAAACAGAAACTGAAAAATCCACTAGGTATTTGTTAGACTATAAACATTGCTTAAAGTATACAATATGAGAGAAAGTAATGTTTAAGCCATTCGGTACATAGATGTTGCCCAGAAGGCTTCTGCTATACACTCTGCCATCTTTAGACCACAAGTATACCATCAATGTCAGAGAAAATGACAAAGTGAACTGGATCCTGTCTCAGTTCCAGCCAAGTCAAGTAAAACATTGCAACAGCCAATTTGATTAAACTAGTTTCTTTGCTTCAAAGAATCCTTTAAGGTGACGCATCTGCCAGAATCCAGTGCACAGAAGAATCAGGGTTTGTGCGAGAGCCCACCACAACACACGCTGGTTGGTGCTTTCACTGGTTGCTCTAAAGCGCTCCTCACGGAACTGAAATAAAGGTCAATAAAATGATAAGCCTCGGAACAACAAAAACCACAGGTGTAACATACCACATAAAACTTTCCTTCTGGATACATGACAAAGATGATGATCCTGTTATTGATTTTAACAATGCCTCCATTATCAACATAGCTTTTTGATGAGAAAGTGACCTATGTCTATAGGCTTTTAGGTTTTTTAAAATTCTTTTTGCCTTTCTTTTTTCTCCTTTTCTTACCTTTTTGCGGCAGTTGTTGACCTTCTTATCATCACATACATTTGCATTTAAGCAGTTCTTTTATGGTATGGCGCAGCTCCACTTTAAATAATTAGAACCATATCACTTTTGATTGTGACATTATCATTTCTGATCTACTCTCCATCACCTACCCTCTGGTAATTTTGTTCTTTGCTGATCTGTTCCACTTGGTCTAGCAATTGCCGAATTCGAAGTTGAAGCTCTGTTAGTTTGTCTTTGGCAGCAATCTCTTGGTAATCATTAGCGTGCTCACCAACTTGAATATCCAAATGAATACGCTGCAGAAAATGGCGATGAGACTCATAGTTAGAAATAACGACTAACTTAGATTTGCAACATATCTTATTCCAATTACAATTTATATCTTTTTAAGTATCTTGGGTGTAATCCTATTTAGCCCTAGCCAAGTACATGTAGATCAGAATTCTAAGACTAACAGAGCCTAGTGATCAACAGGTAAATTGATAAACAGTTAATTTACAGGTCAAAAGGATTTATTTAGTTTTCTGCACCATAGCGTATCCTTTAGATTGTTTCCAGAATACATGCTCAAAAATTCTTGATCACAGGTATTGATATTTAAGAATCTCCTGTAAGAAAATGCACACTGAAGGTCACTTTTCTGTAACTCAAATGAAACCACAGAACTAGCACAAGCTGTTTACATAATCACAGTGCAACGATAAGATAATTTACATTATATTGATTATCAAAATAAGAGTGGTTTCCTTTCTTTTTTCCTGTGATCTCTTGAAGAAAAGGAAACATTTTCTCTGTGCTTCTATCAAGTTTTAGAATAAATCCACCAGCGTTCTATCACATACGCTGTTCTCTTGTTGGCTATGTTACTCAATATCTACTCATCTATTTTGTTGTAGACTGAGAGTAGCTTAGCAGTACACAGTTGTTAACAAAATGGCAGCTGCTTATTTGCATTTTCAAAGTGTCTGTGAACAGGATTTAGACAATTTACTAGTCAAGAGTAGAGTTATACTAAAACAATTTGATTATCTTGTCCTTGATCTCTGTGTGTGAGAGTTAGCTCAGCAATGAGAGCAAATAATCTACTTAATTTACTTAATTAAATAGGAGCTATCCTAAAAGTTTGGAAGAACTTGAAAAAGCTGTGGAAACACATGCTTGGGGGTCATATTCTCACAAAATTTCTTGATCTCCCAAACTCCCATAACTCAAAAGAAAAATGTAATTTTATGTTCTCTCTTTCATAAATAAATTAGGCAATGTCAATGAGAATTTGTCAACAAATCGAAACATACTGAGTCCAAAACCTGGACTCAATATAACCTTTCAATCTTCTACATGCACATGTCTCGAAAAACGTTTGTAACAAAAAAAAATTCCCAGGAATGAAAACAGTGATAAAACAAAATTAAGAAAGGACTTGAGAAAGTGGGAAGAGTTATTCAGGGCTCATAAAAAGTGTCATCCATTTGGCCGGGACAAGTAGATCTTCCTTCTGGGCAAGTAACTTTTCATTCTCACTTGCCCGTTGGACAAAGGCCCAGGCAAGCTGTCTGCCAACCAATTATACAAGAAAATGTAAACTAACACTTGCCTAGGGCAAGCAAAATATGAGAAGTGCTTGTCTAAAGGGCAAGCTGCAATTCAAGCCTTTTTTTTTTAACCCTGATCATTGCTGGCATTGAATTCCCTCGGACATAGAAATATTTCAGTACAGTGCATCGGCATAAGGACAACAACACTCGCCAAAATTATTTCCCTTGACTACAGAATTTGATTCACTCACCAGTTTTCCCCCTGCCCACAGTGACCAGCGAGTGGAGTTAGAGTGAAGACAAATAAGGTGTTCACCAGGTGAATGTGACGTAAATGTGAACCGTCCTTCAGACGCATAATATTTAGATAAAATAACTTTCATGTTGGGATCTTTCACTTCTACATGCATGCCTATTCCAGGACTGGACGGGAGAAAATCTCGGATGTTCTCATCGTATAGTTGTGTCTTATATTTACCTTAAAAAGAGAATAGAAGAGAAATATAAATAATAACAACTATCAAGAATCCTTTTCCAGCTGACAACTTGCGATAATATAAGAGGAAGATGAGTCTGAAGAGATAAATCATGACCAGAGATGTTAGATACAGGGGATGCAAAAATTGTGTAATGAAGACTTACATTTCAACTTTACTGTAAAGTCACAGTTCAAAATATTTACTAGATAAAGCAACTGTTGCCAAAAGATAAATTGATAGCAACTTTGCAATACAGGCAAAAAAGAAGTCTTAATTACACCATTTGAACATCAACTTAATCTAAATGGTACCCTGCGAGCAGTGTCTCCTTTGATCTTCCTTGACAAATTATTGAATCTTCCCAGGCAAATCCTATACAAATCCAGATTTGTCTAGGAATACCGAAAGAGACTTCTTGCAGGGTATCTAAATTGGAGATCTATAATGAATCTCTTCAGACTGCCTTCAATTACATGAAGAACATCTTCATAAGTAAACAGCTAGCACTCCAGAAAATGCTGACTAAATACAACCCACTAAAACATCCTTTCGTCTAAGGGCAAGAGGAATCCTACCACATGCACATATCTAAAATGCTGCTGATCACAAAGGTAAGACTAGTGTTTGTTGTTAACTATCTTATATTGTATTTAACTGCATAAAAAATCTTTTTAGCTACCGGTACTAGAGAATAGAAAGGGGATTAGTCAGATACATGCAATATCTAAACTGCCCTATTATAGCAGATCCTCATACAATGCAGTTAAGATTCACTAAATGCTAAAAACTAATTACATGTACTTAAGCTTAAGTTAATGAAGTTTTGCAACAAAACAACTAGAATTTATGCCTCAAGGTTAGGTTATGAGCAGGTTGAAAATTATACAAGCTGACTCCAAGTAGATTACCTGGAAAAATTATCACAAGATCAAACGTGTTTGCCTTTTTGCAATACGTGTACTTAACCTACATGTAGCATTAAAAGAACTGTGTTCTCTTATTTTGAATGAACTGAAAAGCCTAAACAAGGTAGTGTTTCTTATACTAATCCTTGTATGATGACTATAAACACATGGCCAAGTTTCTAGGTCTTAAATAATGTGCTACTCACTTAAAGGGTTTTAGATTTATTATTCTACCAATAGGTCGCGTTGAAAACATCTGAATAATTCGAAAAGTATACGCTTATTAAAGCTTAATATCTTAATATCGAAGCATTGAAAATTGTCTCCCTCGGCCATTACAAGCAGTTCTTATGGATCTCCAGACTCACCAATTACCATCGTTTCGTCCGGAATTTCTTCAATAAAACACTTCTTCTCTGTTTCTCCCATGTGGAAGTAGAGGCCATGGGCTAAATCCAGCCGGAAAAATACCAAGCTCACCGCTAACCAAGCCACGACCGCCATGTTTCTTTGTGTGCAAGGCGCTCGCCACGTCAGTCTGACTTCAATACCCAGCAGGCTTTGCGAGTGATCTTCAGACTAATACTTAGTCTTTCCGCTGCCGGCGGACAAGACCCAGTCTCTCTTGCGCGTCCTCTAGCATTAAACATAGGCACGCAAGGCGTGCAAGAGTTATTTTTTTGTGAACTATAAGTCTCGGAGATAGGAGCATTCATGGAACTGTTTACAGTAATGATTTGGTTGATTTGACAAATTTTTTTGGTTGCGATGTACAGCAAGAAAGAAACTGGGTGTTTATGATGTACATACGATGTTACATCGGTAATGGTAAGATAACTAAATAGTAAGCCCTAAAATGTTTGACTGAACAAACTACAGTAATCTGACACGCCTCCAGATTAATGTAGATACCATCTTATTTTCTAACAGGCAATTTTATTCGTTCTTTGATACAACCCACACTGTGATTGGTCTGACACGCGCACATGCATAACTCCCCTCACTCACCGATCACCGGGGACTTCCTTATATGGGCTATATAGGCCTGTGCGGCCCCGAAGGGTATGGTTTTTCAGCCGTTTTGGTCATAAATAGGGTATCGATTTTAGCTGATTTTGGTCATTTTGGTCATAAATAGGGTACGGTTTTTGCACTCTAGCCTTGATATGGGTATGCTTTAAGAAGAAGCCACTTTTTTCATCATTATCGAAAAGAAAATCAACAAAAGCCCTTGACAAATTTATATGTTTACGGTAATTTAACATTGGTTTGAACTAGCGAGCTAGTTATAACGCAGGTCTGAAACAGGGTTTTGATTTGAGGGTCAGGTCGTAAATAGGGTTTCGAATTTTTGGTCAGGTCATAAATAGGGTAAGGAATATCGCAGATTTTGGTCATAAATAGGGTAAGGGTTTTGGGAAGCGGGCCGCACACCCCCAACCAATTTTTCTGGGAGTACCCCCTCGGGAGCCCTTCCAGCCCCCAAGAGGAATTTTTGCTCAAAAATACTCAAGTGAAGAGAACTTTTCGCATTTTATACGAGTCGTAAGTTTACCCTTTTTACACAACACAACGCAACAACACTACTTCACCGAAAATTGAAAGAAAGAGAAAAAACCTCTCTGACACGTTGAAAGTCTGATTTAATTAAATTGCACTTTAACTTGGTGCCACACAGTCTTCAAAGAACATTTGAACAGTTTTCATACTTTTTACCTTTAAATATATCGGACTGAAAAGAATGTCATAAAATGCCCATCAAATAAAAATATCAAACTGCTACCGCAGAGACGTAAAAACACTCTAGAAATGAAAGCTTCTTTTTTGTTTAATATCGTGGGAACAATAGCCGATAACTTGTAAGCTTTAATTGAATTTACTCCCATATGAAAAACAAAAGTGTCGAGTTACCATTTGTAACTAAAAATAGCAAACATCTCGTGGGAACAAATGGTGACGATTCGTCAGCTCTAATTGAATTTACTACCTTGTGAAAAACAAGAGTGTCAAAGTACCCATTGTAACTAAAAAATAAAAATATCTTGTTATATTTGCATGCAATAAGAACAAAACAATCGTTACCTGCACTTACTATTGTAAACGTTAGAACTGCTTCAAATCTAAATAGTCTCGTCTCCTCTAAAACATGTCTTAAGAACTAGAACTGACGATTCGTGACCTCTAATTGAATTAACTCCTTGTGAAAAACAAAAGTATCAAGTTACCCTTTGTAATGAAAAATAAAAATGTCTCGTGTCATTTGCCTACTAATCATGAACTGCTTCAAAACTCAAGACTCATCTCGTTCATAACTAGCCACCATTACACTGAAAATTATGCACTCTAAAACAACCCAATGTACGTATGTAACTGTCACACTCCCCTCCAAACCGGACTAAAAATCACAAACCGGCAACATACACGTCACTCTTTATTTTTCAATTACCAAAGTCTTTGTGTTTATACATACCTTGTGTTTCTCACGAAGCATTTACCTTTACGACAAGAAATTTGATTGGCTGTTCATAGTAGATCCAATCTGATTGGTGTGACATACATACATCTCTCACTCACTCACTCACTCACTCACTTACTCACTCACCCATTGACCCGTCCATAACATACCCGACGCGCCGACTAAGAGGTATTTTTTTTACAAAAAAATAACTCAACAAATGCACACAAATGTCGGCCCCTCTGCAATGACCTGGTGGAATTTTGAAATTAATTCACCTATTGAGCCGTTAGTTTCACTTTTTCTCTGTTTCTTTCTTTTAAGCCTCGCAACTCTATCAACTTCTGTCTCACTTTTTCTCTTACGCTCCATCCTCTTTCTTATAGTTTCCAATCTAAGTAATCTTCTCTCTCCCTTTTTTTCACTACTTCTTTTAACTTGCATACTTCTCCTTACTTTGAGTAATCTAGACGTTCTTTGCTCCACTGTTTCCTGTGTTTTCCTTAGCTGAAAACTGTCTTTCTTTCTTTTTAATCTAACATCCCTTTCTTCAACTGTTTCCTGTTGTTTTCTTTGCTTAAGACTATCTCTTCTCTTTTTTAATCTTGTTTCCCTTTTTGCAACCGTTTCTTGATTTTTCCTTTGTTTAAAACCCTCTTTCCATTTCTTTAATCTAACCTCCCTTTCCTCAAATGTTTCCTGTCGTTTTATCTGCGTAAAACTATCTCTTCTCTTTTTTAATCTCGTCTCTCTTTGTTCAACCGTTTCCTGATTTTTCCTCTGCTGAAAACCCTCTTTCAATTTCTTTAATCTAACCTCCCTTTGCTCAGCTGTTTCTTGATTTTTTCTTTGCTGAAAACCCTCTTTCAATTTCTTTAATCTAACCTCCCTTTGCGCAACTGTTTCTTGATTTTTTCTTTGCTGAAAACCCTTAGGGACCGTTCATTTTTTATAAGGTAGGGGGGGCTGGTGGGATTTGGGGGGGGGGCATGCGAAAAAAAATGGCTTTCGAGGGGGGGCCATCCCAAAAAAATAAGGGAAAAAGGGGGGGTCACGTGAAATATTTTAGTAAAACTTTAAAATGGCATAATGTCTGAATATCAAAAAAATTACTATAGAATAAACATAGAAGGCAGGATACAAATTTATTACAAACTTTCCTTCTGCTTTAAAAAAACGTTTGGCGACAAAAAGCATTTGTAGATACTGAAACAAAGTATTTAATACTGTTATTTTCGAATGCAACTTTCACTGGCACTCATCTTCATCTTCGCTGTCGTCGAGTTCTTCGTCGCCGCTTGTGCTGCTATGGGAGTCTCTTTCACCAATGCTGCAAGAAGCAGCAATGCTTTCCGTCAGAGTGTACTCTTCAGGGTACATGAAGGTGTAAACATAATCTCTGACTTCCTACTCAAGGTTAGTGGTGATTCTGCTTCTTGCAGCATTGGTGAAATAATTCCCTTCCAAGAGCTGTGCGACGTATGGCCCATCTCTTCTAAATAACGACGTGGCAACATCCTCAACTTTAATACACTCTTCCGGGACGGCCGCTCTAGGAGGGTACACAAGGCATTGTGGAAGATCATTTCCTAGCGGGTTTCCAACACAGATTCCATAAACTCGTTGGACGTTGTTTTCAGTCCGCTTCCTCTTTCTTTCATTTGCCTTTCTGCGGTTTTCTTTTTTCCTTCTCCTTTTGTTGATGTGCTGTTTGAGTATGCCCTTGAATATGCTGTTATAATTGCTCTTCTTATTTTCTAGTACTTCCATGTCCTGCGTGACCTTCGTCAACTTAGCTTCTATACATTTGATCTGTTTTACATTAAAACTGTGGGCAAATTCTTCGCCCTGCTTTAAAGCAAGCCCATTGGACTGAAAGAGTGTGGAATCGTGTTCCTTTACATCTTTCAATTTGACATTCAACTTTTCCACCATTGCTCCGTGCTCTTTGATGGAGAAGTTCAGTTTTCTTCCATCACTGGGCTTCAACTGGTACCCTGGCATGGAAAACTCACTCGCCCTTTCTGAACAGCCATCCGCACTTAGAAAGATTGCTTCTTTTTCTTAAACCAGTTCCTGACCATTCTTGCCTACCGGAATACCACTACCTCTCCTACCAGAAGACCTCAAAAGAAGGGCGTGATCCAGATGACTGGCAACCAAGGGTCCAAGCGAAGAAAGAGCATGGAAGTGGCAGGCTGGTTTTATCTCACCCAAAGAGCGTTGCTCTATTTGCAGATAAGTTTATTATCAAATCAAAGTTTGTGCTGGATTATCTTCAGCATCTTGAAGTGCTGGAATTTAAAAGGAAAAAGAGAGCAGAAGAAAAAGCAAAGTTAAGTAGGGACGCAAAAGATAAATCATATGAGGATTATCCTTGGACTGAGTTGTGCGAAGATCTAACCAAGCTTAAAACGCTACGTGTTCCAGAACTAAACAAGTACTTGAACCACCTCGGGCTGAAGCAGCATTTGAAAAGCAGCAAGAGTGAGAAAGTAAAGGCAATTGTAAGACATTCATGCTTGCAGCAGAAGAGTCCTCTCAGAGCTGGCCAACCAACACTGAGAAATGCCAGGACATTGACACAAAATGACAACAGGGCAAGTGCTGACAGCAGTGAAACGGATGAAAGTGACAATGATGAGTATGACAGTGATGCCATTGACTCTGGGGGAGAAGATGACTCAAGTGACGTCATTCTTGCATTCATCAATTCAGATGAGGAAGATGCCAATGAGAGGCCAAATGCCACACGCTCAGGGCGAGCCATAACTAGGAGATCCGAAATTGACTTCTCTTTCTTTTGATTTGTTTTTTAAACAACAGCTCTCTGTAGTATAGGGATTGTAAATATTGTCTTCATAGTGAGCACAATAACGTGAAGTAGAGGGATAATAGAGTAATATTAAAAAAGTTGAAATCTAAATATTGTTTGTTCAATTTTTTTTTTTTGGGGGGGGTCATCCCAAAAAATAACCGCTATAAGGGGGGGCCATGTGAAAAAATTGGTAAGCTGAGGGGGGGTCATGTGATTTTTAAATGGTGCTTCCCAAATCCCACCAGCCCCCCCTCCCTCATAAAAAATGAACGGTCCCTTATTCAATTTCTTTAATCTAACCTCCCTTTACTCAACTGTTTCTTGGTTTTTTCTTTGCTGAAAACCCTTATTCAATTTCTTTAATCTAACCTCCCTTTGCTCAACCGTTTCTTGATTTTTTCTTTGCTGAAAACCCTCTTTTAATTTCTTTTTTCTAACCTCCCTTTGCGCAACTGTTTCTTGATTTTTTCTTTGCTGAAAACCCTCTTTCAATTTCTTTAATCTAACCTCCCTTTGCGCAACTGTTTCTTGGTTTTTTCTTTGGTGAAAACCCTCTTTCAATTTCTTTAATCTAACCTCCCTTTGCTCAACTGTTTCTTGGTTTTTTCTTTCCTGAAAACCCTCTTTCAATTTCTTTAATCTAACCTCCCTTTGCTCAAATGTTTCTTGATTTTTCCTTTGCTTAAAACTTTCTTTCAATTTTTAAAATTTAATCTTCCTTTGTTCGATTGTCTCCCGATCTTTCCTTTGCTCTCTACATTTTTTCGATTTCTCTAATCTTGATTTTCTACTTTCTTCCGTCTCAATATTTCTTGCCTTTCGATTTCTTTCTTTAGCTTTGTCCAGCCTCATCTTCTTTTCACCTTCAGATTCATTTTGCCTTTTTGCTTTGTTCCTTTCTCTCATCTTCTGAAGCCTCAAAACTCTTTGTTCACATGTTTCCATTTTTCTCTCTCGACGCCTCTGCTCTCGCATCTTATCCAGCCTCCTTGTTTTGCTATGACCCGCTGAATCCTTTTCTATGACCGGCATTCTATTATGGACTTTTGTACTTTCACTAAAATTACCCTCCATTTTTTTACTATTAATAATATTCACATCACATTCTTCGAACATTAACTTGGTAACATGTACACCTATCACTTCAAAAGGTACGACTTTATTACATGAATAAAACCTTTGCAAATAGTCGATTAATTTTTCTAACCTTGAAAACTCAAGCAAAACGGAAGTTCCTTCACTGCATGCATTGCCCCACTTATCTCTAGAATGAGCATCAAACAATTTTATTTTATCTTCAGCAAAAAATATCGCCACAGTGTTACAAAATATTGTTAGCAGACAAGCATTATATCGCCTTTTCAAAAAACGTAATGCTTCCAACAAAGAAAAATAGCAGCCTCTTGACTCTAACATGTTCACATCACCGGCAATGCTTTCACTATAAGATAATCTGTATGTTTCGTCATCCAAGGACAATGCACTGGGTATTTCACTTAGTAAAAGCAAATCTTCTTTTATTGACAAATGAATATATGAGTAAAGGCCATTTCCCACACTAAGAATATTGTCCATTTTTGTACTGTTCCATGCTTCTGTAAAACAGCTAGCAGTTGCATTAAATATAATCGCTACCAGACTATTTACAACACATTGTTTCCCAGCATTTATCCCAAATAACTCCTCGTTACCTTGATGAAAACTTCCTGTTACTGTACGTAACTCATTCATGTATACTGGTCCAGGATTACTTTCAATGTCATTATAGAGTTTAATACTCTTGTACAAACTTTGATGATTTTTATCCGTAAATACTTCGCAACAATTTTTAAGAACAACTCTTTTCCTACCCTTATTAAGCATACTATGTGCCTTTTGTTTCTTCTTCTTTCTCTCCTTTTTAGCTGATATCCCAAAGAAATACTTGAAACAGACGTGCTCCTTTCGAATGCTGCTTTTTCTGAACTTGTAAAGTATAGACGACCTTGGAACAGCTCCCAGTACTTTTCTCTTAAATAAGCATCTTATCTTTCTATTTTTTTGCATACCAATCTTAACCCTGGAACTAATTCTTGAAGGTTCTCGACATCTAAACTTACGTCTTCCAGTCACGCTTTTGTATCCTCCGCTACACTCGAAAATACAATATCTCGATCTTACACTTTTTAAATCGTTTTCAGAGCATCTCGTTCCCTCCAAATAATTA
Source organism: Orbicella franksi (assembly GCF_964199315.1). Classification (NCBI taxonomy): domain Eukaryota; kingdom Metazoa; phylum Cnidaria; class Anthozoa; order Scleractinia; family Merulinidae; genus Orbicella; species Orbicella franksi. Next base: position 4,989,771 of record NC_138146.1, read on the forward strand.
TTGCCATCGATCCAACACATAAGCTTGAAATCCCTAGCTTTTGCGCGCAATCCTTCACTCGTTTTACATTTAGTACACGGTGTTCTTTCTCTACATTTCAAGGAACTAACGCTTAAAGTCTTTATTGATAACTCTCCGCGCACATACTCACTTTCGACGACAGGATCTGCAGCTTTACTGATATCCATGTCTCGCTGATCGTCTACAATTGTTTCTCTCTGTTCCTGTTTCTTACACAGTGTGACTATCATAGCAAAAATTTTCAATGACACCACACTTACTATACGAAATATTCCCAGCCACCTTCGACGCAAAGTAGGCCATGACGCAATCACAACGAGATTTCTTAACATTTCTGCAACTCTTTGTAATAACCACACAAACAACTTCATAACAACAATATCCGTCCTACAGTTTTTACTTCGGTCAACAAAACTAGCCCGTCCAAAACAAACGCTCGAATCACAATTTAGTGTTGGCCTTTTGCTGACAGCGTGTGCGTTGTAAGCAGCTGAGCGTCACAGAAAATACTTTCCTTATGTAATTCTCCCTCCATAAAGCTAAATCGATTGACATGTAAAATGTTCGACTGAACATACTAAAGTAATCTGACACGTCTCCAGATTAATGTAGATATCATCTTACTTTCTAACAGACAATTTGATTCGTTCTTTGATACAACCCACACTGTGATTGGTGTGACACGAGCACATGCATAACTCCCTTTCTCACCGATCACATAGCCCTTCCAACCCCTAAGGGGAACTTTTGCTCAAAAATACTCAAGAGAACTTTTCGCATTTTAGACGAGTCGTAAGTTTACCCTTTTTACACAACACAACGCAACAACACTACTTCACCAAAAATAGAAAGAAAGAAAAAACCTCTCTGACACGTTGAAAGTCTGATTTAATTAAATGCACTTTAACTTGACGCCACGAAGTCTTCAAAGAACATTTGAACAGTTTTCATACATTTTACCTTTAAAAATATCAGACTAAAATGAACGTCATCAAATAAAACTATTAAACTACTGTTGCACACACGTAAAAACACTCTAGAAATGAAAGCTTCTTTTTTGTTTAATATCCTGGAAACAATAGCCGATAACTTGTAAGCTTTAATTGAATTTACTCCCATATGAAAAACAAGTGTCGAGTTACCATTTGTAACTAAAAATAGCAAACATCTCGTGGGAACAAGTGGTGACGATTCGTCAGCTCTAATTGAATTTACTACCTTGTGAAAAACAAGAGTGTCAAATTACACTTTGTAACTGAAAAATAAAAATATATCGCTATATTTGCATGCAATAAAAACAAAACAATCACTACCTGCACTTACTATCGTAAACGTTAGAACTGTTTCAAATCTAAATATTCTCGTCTCCTCTAAAACATCCCCTAAGAACTAGAACCGACGATTCGTGACCTCTAATTGAATTTACTCCTTGTGAAAAACAAGAGTGTCAAATTACACTTTGTAACTGAAAAATAAAAATATATCGCTATATTTGCATGCAATAAAAACAAAACAATCACTACCTGCACTTACTATCGTAAACGTTAGAACTGTTTCAAATCTAAATAGTCTCGTCTCCTCTAAAACATCCCCTAAGAGCTAGAACCGACGATTCGTGACCTCTAATTGAATTTACTCCTTGTGAAAAACATAACTTGTAAGCTCTAATTGAATTTACTCCCATATGAAAAACAAAAGTGTCTAGTTACCATTTGTAACTAAAAATAGCAAACATCTCGTGGGAACAAATGGTGACGATTCGTCAGCTCTAATTGACTTTACTACCTTGTGAAAAACAAGAGTGTCAAATTACCCATTGTAACTAAAAAATAAAAATATCTCGTTACATTTGCATGCAATAAGAACAAAACAATCGTTACCTGCACTTACTATTGTAAACGTTAGAACTGCTTCAAATCTAAATAGTCTCGTCTCCTCTAAAACATGTCTTAAGAACTAGAACCGACGATTCGTGACCTCTAATTGAATTAACTCCTTGTGAAAAACAAAAGTATCAAGTTACCCTTTGTAATTAAAAATAAAAATATCTCGTGTCATTTGCCTACTACTCATGAACTGCTTCAAAACTCGAGACTCATCTCGTTCATAACTAGCCACCATTACACTGAAAATTATGCACTCTAAAACAACCCAATGTACGTGTGTAACTGTCACACTCCCCTCCAAACCGGACTAAAAATCACAAACCGGCAACATACACGTCACTCTTTATTTTTCAATTACCAAAGTCCTTGTGTTTATACATACCTTGTGTTTCTCACGAAGCATTTACCGTTACAACAAGAAATTTGATTGGCTGTTCATAGTAGATCCAATCTGATTGGTGTGACATACATACATCTCTCACTCACTCACTCACTCACTCACTCACTCACCCATTGACCCGTCCATAACATACCCGACGCGCCGACTAAGAGGTATTTTTTTTACAAAAAAATAACTCAAAAATCAAAGTAGTCAGTGTAAAACGAAGACTGCGGACTGCGGACTGCGGACTGCGGACTGCGGACTGCGGACTGCGGACTGCGGACTGCGGACTGCGGACTGCGGACTGCGGACTGCGGACTGCGGACTGCGGACTGCAGACTACAGACCAGGGATAAAATGGAGACTGAGGGTAAAATGCAGACTGCAGACCAGGGGTAAGATGCAGACTGCAGACTTTTTAACTAAATCGTGTTACCGTTTCCATCGTTGAGTGCTAAATGTAAACAGGCTAGCCGAGCCGCACGCATCTCTCAGTTTCTGAAGCAAGGAAGTCGTGTTTATCGTTTCATATTGTAACATATAATTTGAAAATAATAAAGTTTTTATATAGTGTGTGTATAGAGTGTCATTCACTTTCTTAATAAACAAAAATCATTCGAGAATATGACAAATGTGAAAAACGCATAAATAATAAAGCTTGTCGGTGAATAACAGTCTCTGAACCATCCTTTTCTTAAGAATAACATTTTACATGGTTTTGAAACTTCATATAAACTTTTATCTAACCTATGACAAAAAAGAAGAATGGCTTCATATTTTGTTTATAAAAAGCAGCAATGGATTCGAAATCTACACTCTTTCTTTTTATAAGAATATGCTTTATAAGAATATCGAGGCCGAAATTTGCGAAATTTTAAGAATATTTTAAGAATAAATCTGAGGCTGAGATTTATAGGGACCAGTCATTATTTATCGCCTGGGGGAGGGGGGGGGGGCGGAGGATTTTGGGGGGGATCACATGGTTTTATGAAAAACGGAAGGGGGGATCAGGCGTAATTGACAGGCACAAAGGGGGGGGGGGGGTACCAGAATAAAAAAATAGAATTTCTGGTGGCGGTGGGATTTCCATGAATATTTAACATATAAAACCATGTCAAATGATCGCCTCCTTTTTACGAAAATATGCTATTTGATTATATAATAAAATAATCAATTGTTGTATATGTAGTATCAGTGACAATGGATTGAAACTGTTTAATTTTTAATATTTCAAATATCAAAGTTCCATGTTTCAAATTCTTTTATAGAGAATCGAACAGAGTCAATGGAAAACAGTCAATAGAAAAGTTTATTGAACGCGGCCGAACGACGCGGAATTATTAAAAACAACAACAGCAACAAGAAAAAATATACATATATCATAAAATGTGTTTTTTGTGTGTGACTGTTTCACCGTCCTGTTCCCATTACGCTTCCATGGCAGACTCAGCCCCCTCATCCAACTCTTGGACTGCTTCTTCGTCAATTTCTTCGGAGAATCTTCGCCCGAGCTTAACCCTTTACCACTTTTCTTGAGACTGGTCACTACCATCTCCATATTATTGGCTAAGTCTTTGTCAAAAACGTCTTTTTCCAGGAGCCATAAAAGTGGGTCCAGATGGAGACGCCTAACTAATTTCCCGGTGAACTCTGCATTAATTGCTGTGACGCTTGAAAAAATTCTTGTTGTTTTTGAGCGAATCAAAGACCTCTTCAGTTACCTCTCTTGAGCGCATGGAAAAAAAAGCTTGCATGTTTGCAAGCAGGTCGCCGAAAGGATAGACGACGTCCCTGTCCTGAAGAATTACATTAGTAGTAGGCTGAGTGGATCTTCCGAAGAGTTGTTCTTTTTTAATGCTTCTGAGCTTAATTAATGCGTACCGAAATGCTTCAGAAAACAGTAAGGCCGAAATACCTGGTGCGGCTATTTTAGAAAGATAGAGAGCTTTATTCAGGACCACCATGTCCGAGGAGAGCTCAGGCTTTTTTGAATTTTGTCGGGATGCCTGTAATAGCCAAAGAGATGCAAGCTCCACACTGTTCCTGGTGTACCAACAACAGATGGGTGTAACCAGTAACAGAGAGAATCCCCCAGCCTGTGCCAGACAAAGAAAATCCAGGACATTTTATGGATGTGTACGAAACGTGATCTCAGTGCTAACGTAAATTTACGTATTTTAACAAGTTTTTCCTTTTCATATCATACTTATGCGTAGTTTTTATCTGTACAATTTGTATACATTTTTTATATTCCTATACGTTTTCAGATATTGTATAGTTATATAATCTTAGTTAGGGAGGCGCGGCGGCCTCATGGTTAGTGCGCTCGTCTCCGGATCGAGCGGTCCGGGTTCAAGCCCTGGCCGGGGACATTGTGTTGTGTTCTTGGGCAAGACACTTTACTCTCACAGTGCCTCTCTCCACCCAGTTGTATAAATGGGGACCGGCGAACTTAATGCTGGGGGTAACCCTGCGATGGACTAGCATCCCATCCAGGGGGGAGTAGAAATACTCCTAGTCGCTTCATGCTACAGAAACCGGTATAAGCTCCGGCCTGATGGGCCACTTGGCTCGTATATGCAGACCTTACCTACCTTATATAATCTTGGTTAGTTTAGTTTAGTGTTTTTTCCCAAAATGTACACTTTTACTTTGTTTTCTTGGCGCACTTGTACTAGCACGTGCGTCCTGTAGACTCTGCCTTATGAAGTCTATGGAACGCACCGTTACCATAGCTAAGTGAACGACCAAGTAAAATAAACTATGTCTATGCTCAAATTGTGTTAAAAAGTGCAAGAAAGACAGAAAATGGACAGCAGATAACTTTATTGTAGCTCTTCACAGATATAAAGAAAAGAGACATAGTTTTGAAAGTTTGCGATCAAATTTCAAATCCACACACACTCTCACATCGCTCGATCCATATATAAACTCTTCATAGTACGGTTTGATCACGCGTGGGATAGGGGATAGTACGGTACAAGCCAGTGGAAACCGGTGACTCGATTGTAATTTTTGCGTGTACTAAGCCTACTGAATTTGTCACCATCGAACAAACGTCAGACCGGTAAAACCGGTGAAGCTGAACAGCGCGAGAAGATAATAACAACAACAGGTAATAACAGTTCTGAGAGAATCCGGATTTTGACATACGCGCAAACATGCAAGCGACTGTTTGACGTCTTTTCATGTTTTTATTTCATTCCGTGTGACTTTCACTAGAGAGAAACCTACCGTTGTTTTATAATTCTTGGATATGCAGAGTACAGAGCTTTTGAAGTTTCTGTGAGAGCCTTTTCTTCACGGCAAATTAAATTCCTCATCGAAATATGATTTTGTTCATATTTAGTAGTATCAGAGTTTCTATTTTAAGTTTTTAGAAGAGATTTTTGAGAGAGCCTTTGAATTACCCGTGGCTGGCGTTTCGATAAAGGTATTTTCCATCGAAATTTTGCTCATATAAATGTGAATTGCCATGCAAAATAACTAAACTTTTCCTCGGTTTTAAACTGGAACAATGAAAAATATCAGAGGTTACGATTGGATAAGAAGATAAAACGTTTCTCTAGGTAAGTATTGCTGTTTGAAAAACGGAACACTTAACAGAGTTTCGTTTTCACAATGATTGGGGTGTTGTGTCTGTCGGGAAATTTAGCATATCGCTGCACGAGAAGACTGTGGTAATTTAATACATAGGTATACTTTTCGTCGGTCTTTTTTGCAATACAAAAGCACTTCCTGGTATATCTGCTCCACTGCATTAGGAACCAGTTCCATACACTGAATCTGTGTCACAAACTGTTCCAGCACCATCTACAATGCCAACAGCATCTACTGTACCGACGCCTGCTTGCACTTTAATGCCAGTAACCAATATACCCATAGAAGGTGTACCACCAGTTAAGCCATCACCACCCACTGAGACAGTGCCAACTGCTGTATTAGCATCACCACCTGTTGTGTTACGGACAACTACCACAGCCGTGCCTTCCACTGTGCAAATACCACCAGCACTCGTTTCATGGTGATATTCCATTCATTTTGTACACTACTATCTGGCACGAAAAGCCTTCATCACCATCCACACAACATTGAAAGTTCAGACAGTCAAAATTGTTCAAACTCAGGTAAGATTTCAACCTCACTTTCATTTCACCAGTACTTTCAAGTGTTTCAAATGAACTTCAAAATTTGTTTTCGACAATTAGCGTTGTTAGAAATGATTTCTTTTGAGAAGATATTTAAAACAGTTCTACTGAAGTTTTGGTACACTGTAATGCAAGGAACAATACAATGTACGAAATAATCTTGGTACAAAGGTTTTGTCCACTTGCTACTCCGGCGAACTTCTGGTGATTGCAAACTGCAGCGAGGGTCGACTTGGCGCCCTTTTTAACTTGGAAAATATTATTTTCCAAGTTGCAGTGGAAGAACCATTTCATTCCAACACTCCATCACTTGGTCACTTCCTGTTAGACATTTGGAACGCCGGATGGGGAACTCCCATATCATTACGACTACAAGAACGCTCGTCGGAAAATTTAAATTGAACTCCTGAAGTAGACTAATATGGGGGCTGCTCGAGCTTCATCAGACCCTTAAAAGATACCACTTAAAACAGAATAGGTTCGATTAGCCACTGTTCAGGAAAGTATCCCTCGCGCACTGAAGACCCGACTGGCGCACTCGAGAGATCAGCGGAAATCAAGCCTAAAAACAGAACTAAATGAGAGCGTTTCTTTTATTATTATTTCTTCGAGTGCACCTTAAAGGATACTTTGACAGCTAAGAATGGTGACGTTTCGTCATCAACACCATAAGTGAGACCAGAATCCTTGATTTGTACCCAAGACGACGACCCGACCTTTTCATATTGGAGTCCCCCCGGGTTTCCAACATCACGCCGTCTAAGGCCGTTTTACAGTCGCTTGCAATTGCATGCACCGTGTCAAGTTCGTTATTCTTCGAACTCTTAGAACTTCAAGTCAGGGGCATCAAAATTGTCACTGTTTACAGACGATCCATCTTCCAAGCTCAGTGGCTCATAGCTATTTTGATTATTTACATAGCTCAATCTTGTTATTATATCCTACGGATTTCCCTGAAACATATTAACGTTGCAGAAGCAACCCAGTAGGCTTCGTAAACCGTATTGTTTCGAATGGTATGCTTACTGCTGCCAGTCAGTCGGTAGAAATTTCTAGAATTGATGAGACGCGTGCGGTTGCTATGACACAAGGAAATGACGTCAATGGCTTGTGAATATAAAGATTGCTGCACCTTCGCAATTCTTTAGATCAGAAATGGTCATGGAGAGTATCAAAGCGCATTTGTTTCATTCGGACAACGACAACGAAGTCGACATTATCGTTCAAGAAGATCCAGAACAGTTACTTGCTCCTCCAGGACCACCTGACAGGTCATCTGACAGAAATATAAACGTTAGCTGTTTCCTATTCTTTCAACTCAGCGTGGCCGCTATGGTCACCCGTAGATATGGTAGACTGATAACACTGACAAGAAGATCTTCTGCGTCATGGTTTTGGAGGAGAGGTAGAAAACTTTAAGCCAAGCACAGCAACCCCCACTATTTTTACCCGTAGATATGGCAGACTGATCACTCTGACAAGAAGCTGATTCCAGCTGGCTGTAAGCTGTGCTCCAAGGTCACACATGGACCGTATAGCGGCTGCCAGAGGCGCCAATGTATGCTTTCGGTTCGACCTTGTTGAGCTACAAGAACAGCTGCAAGAACAGCAACCAATATCACCACTGATGACTGGTGGGACAAACGCTGCAAGCGTCACCGCCCAACACCAGACACAGCCTGAAGGAATGAGTTCCTTTGCTTCGAACTATGCTAAATATTAATATACAAAGATACTTCATATGCGTTTTTGTATGTATACTCTCCATTTCCATTTCTTATCTCCTTCTCCCTTCGGGAGTCGTAAACACCCGCCTTTGGCTAGGTGTTCTGATGAGGCTTCATATCAGCCGAAACGACTCAAATCCTAATATTCCGGTTGTAGAATAGTTAAGTTTGCAGGCGACAATAAAGAGGGCCATTCCGATATGTGTATATATTTTCCCAATTAAGTCTCTATTTGTATTCAGTTGCAACTATTCACCTTCGGAACGTTCGTTCAGACCCGTCCACCACGTGTGACTTACACCCTAATTTCAGTTATATTCAGCATTCAAAAATTGCAGCCCTTGATTGTACATTCAAAGATCTACGTGATCAACCTACATTGATCGTTGCTGAGCGGTATCTGGAGACTGAGGAAACAGTGATAATACAATTCGCTGGAATCGTTTTGGAACTGCCCAGAATACCACGGAAACACATGAAACTCACAAAACTAAGAGACAATTGAGGTAAGCCGTTTTTATATTGCGTTCGAGAGTCTTTCGTTTTGGTTTTGCTGTGTCTCAACCGAGCGAAAAAGCCAGAGTTTCGTTTCAAGAATGATTGGGGTGTTGTGTCTGTTGGGAAATTAGGCATATCACTGCACAAGAAGACTGTGGCAATTTAATAAATAGAACTGCTCGTCAGTGCACATTCGTAAACTTTCGTCATTTGCAGATTAGCGGAATGGCTGTACAGAGCTCGATGTTGGGAAATTAAGACAGGGAAGGTCGACTTGGCACCCTTTTAGCTGAGTTTACATAACTCAACTTTGGTTTTTACTTTCTACTGAATTTAATTTGAAACATGTTAGGGTTGCAGAAGTTTCGTAAAGCGTATTGTCTTAAATGATATGTCAGTCGGTATTGATCGATGAAAGGCGTGCAGTTGCTATGACACAAGGAATGACGTCAATGACCTGTGAAGTATAAGGAAGGTTTTTTAGATAAGAAACGTTAATGGAGAGCATAAATTTAAGAGTGTTTGTTTATATAATAATGTGCGAAATGTTCTAGTGGGTGGCCACGTCCTCTGAAATTGTTTCATGCAAAAAATGTAGCCAAGAGAGGATGAACGGTGAGAGTATGCAGACCTTATTTCCAAACCAATCGCTCCCAAGTTATTTCAAAACATGGTTACCAGTCCTTCCGCGTATAATCTACCACGTGCGTTGCATGGATGTTTTCGCGGACGCTGAAAATGAGTTGAACGCCGCTTGGAGCCTTCCACGTGAGTAACATCTGCGTCAGAGGATTGGCTATTCTCAGACCTTCACTGGATCACCGAAACCGGGAGTGATCTCAGTGCTAACGTAAATTTACGTATTTTAACAGTTTTCTCTTTTTCAGTCATATCCTACTTATGCATAGTTCAGTCTTATCTGTACAATTTACAGTTTTTATATTTTTACATTTTTAGATATTTTATAGAGGTTATATAATCGTAGTTAGTTTCGTTTAAAGTTTTTTTTTCCCCAAAATGTACACTTTTGCTTTGTTTTCTTGGCGCACCTGTAAACTAGCTGGTACATCCCGTACACTCTGCTCATCAAGTCTATGGAACGCACCGTTACCATAGCTAAGTGTACGACCAAGTAAAATAAACTATGTTCTATGTCTACATCTCTGTCTCAGACGTTGAAACCAGAATCGCTCAAATTGTTTTCAAAAGCGCAAGAAAGACAGAAAATGGACAGCAGATAACTTTATTGTAGCTTTTCAAAGATAGGAAGAAAAGATACATAATTTTGAAAGTTTGCCATCGAATTTCAAATCCACACACACTCTCACATTGGTCGATCCATATACAAACTCTTCATAGTACGGTTTGATCACGCGTGGGGTAGGGGATAGAACGGTACAAGCCAGTGGAAACTGGTGACCCGATTGTAATTTTTGCGTGTGCTATAGCTACTGAATATGTTACCATCGAAAAGACGTCAGACCGGTAAACACCAGTGAAGCTCAACAGATAATAACAGTTCTGAGAAAATCCGGAGTTTTGACATACGTGCAAACATACAAGCAACTGTTTGGCGTCTTTTCATGTTTAATTTCATACCGTGCGACTTTCACTGGAAAGAAACATACTCTGACCCTATTAAAAACAACCGTTGTTTTATTGTTCTTAGATACGCGACGTTCAGAGCTTTTGAATTCTCTTTGAGAGCCTTTTCTTCACGGCAAATTTAAATTCCTCATAGGAACATGATTTTGCTCATATTTAGTAGTGTCAGAGTTTCTATCTGTGGTTGTCTAGAAGAGATTTCTGAAAGAGCTTTTCAATTTCCCGTGGCAGGCGTTTCGATAAAAGCAAAATTTTTAATCGAAATTTTGCTCACTGCACAATTATCTTATACTGTTTCTTCTAAATGTGGGTCTTCTGAATTGTCACAATAACTGAAAAAAATGAAAATTTTTCAAAGTGAAAAAAATGAAAAAAAAAAAAAAAAAAAAAAACTGAAAAAAGATTAGGAGTTACGATTGGATAAGTAGACAAAACGTTTCGCAAAGGCGCCGGCCACTCTACGCCGGAGAAATTTAAAAACACAACAACGACCGGTCATTTTGGATTTGCCTACGAAAAACTCCGTTTTTAAATTGTTTTGTCCAGACGTAAACGCAAAGCCGGCGTTTTCAAATTCTTCCGGTTTGAAGAGTGTTTTCCAAAAGCTCCGTCCACGTGACGAATTAATGTAAACGGTATGTCTAACCGCAAAAATAAAGCAGCGTTTTCAAATTTCTTCGGCGTACAGTATTGTGAACGCTGCCCTAGTAAGTATCGCGGCTGTGAAATTACAACGAAACACTGACTTAACCGGTAAATCATCTCGAGTTAATCGTTGAAAACCTCCTCATCTCTCGGCTATATAGTTTTCAATGAGAAAGCATTAAACCGTTGACGTAGTTTTTGTAAAACCGTCTACCGAGAAGAAAACAAGTCATTGTTTACAAGATGGAGCGAATCAGAATTTGTTGATTTAACGTGAACTAGAAAGAAGATAAGTCATGCTCCACAGACCATGCTATCCTATCCTTCGCAAGATAAACTCTTTTTTCCTCGCTGTCGCTTATATATTACACTTTTCTGTTAAAGTTTCACAGAGAATTTTCTTCTCTGGGTAAAAAGAGTGGTGTCTCAATAGTGTATGTAGAACAAAGAGACTGAAACAATAAAAGAAAAGAACACGCAACATTAAACATTTAAGATTTCTCCTAATCACTGACACGTGTTATAAGACTAACAACATTGAACAACAGTCGTTAAGCTGGCTTTTTTGCGACGATCCCATAGATAGACAAATTTCGGAGAGGACGTTATTTACAGGATTACACAGCCTTAAAAAGTAGATGTTAGGAGATATGGCTTCGGCTTCTTCGTCAAGTCATGAAGTTGTTGTGGAAAACCCAAGAACTAACAACCAGGCAAATTCTCGCGAAGCGCCAAAGTTCCGAGTTGTGGATGCCATCCTTGAACTGTGTTACAAGCTTGATGTGGTTTTATGTTGCGGCTTACACATCTGTGCACGATGTTTTCGACCCCGCGTCCGCCTTCGACAATCTATCTTCACACGAATGTCCTACATTGGTTTGCTAGTTGGTGCCTGCCTGCTATGTTGTTTTCTGTTGACACCGCGTACAAGACATTACATGGGCGATAGGTTTTGCCAAATGGTCTCGTACTTTTTCTGCGACACGTTACTCAGTTATGCGGCGGTTTACAGAGTTCTCTTTCTGCTAGCAATCTTCTATTTTCTCCAGAGTCTGGTTTTATTTGGCATTTCGTCAAGCAGGGAGAGTCGGGCGAGAATAAACAATGGTTTCTGGGGTGTCAAGATTCTAATTTTATCGCTACTCACGTTTCTGTTTTTGCTGATTCCTCATTCGGAATACACTGGGGAAGTGTGGACGTTCTTTGGCTTAAACGGTGGCTTCGCGTTCATAATTTTACAGTTTGTACTGCTCATAGACTTTGTTCATGCATGGAATGTAAGCTGTGTGGAGCGACTCGAAGCTTCTACAAGCTACACGCAGCTAAACC
>NC_138146.1:5007011-5044511 GCF_964199315.1 Orbicella franksi
AAGGGTGGCAAATAAGCCCCAAAAATTGAGCAAAAGGAAATCAGTTTAACTGTCATTTCTGTAAAACAAGTGCAAAATCAATGGGGTTTTTCTATTTTCCCTGTGTCACATCATTTTGGCAGCATGTTCAGTGTGAAACAAGTCAAACATGTCAAATATGTCACAGAAGATTTTCTCCTCGTGATTACAAATAAATTTAGACAAACTTTGGTTCATTCATTTCAGCTCAAGGGACCAGTGGGGTGAAATGGCTTATCATCTTTGGTGTCCTAGAGAATGTGAACCCCACTGGCCACATCTGCCAGCCAATTTGGGCCCTATCTTGGACCTCCTTTGCAAATTCCCTGCAACCCCCCTTGCCAGAGATATACAAGCAAAGAGTGAGTGCACTACTTGCAGTTCTAATCACAAAATTTAGAGAGTCGAAAAAGATCTCTTGAGTTCAGTTTGAAGCTGGGGATTTCAGTAAGGTAAAGTCTACAGAAGAGTCTAGCAGCCCACTGGGCTCCTATGGTTTCCATTCATGCACTTGAAACAACTAAGAGCATTTCTAGTCCCTGCCAAATGGGATGCTAAGTCCATTGCAGTGTTATCCCCAGCATTCAACACACTGGTACCCATTTGTACACCTGGGTGGAGAGAGGCACAGTGAGAGTTAAGTGTCTTGTCCCAGCCAGGGTTCAAAGTTGGACCACTTGATCTGAGTCCAGTGTACTAACCAGTCAACCACAACTTCCAGATTTCAGTAACACAGTATACAAACCTGGTTTCAGTGAGTAGAGTCCTTTGATAATGGACATCATGACCTGTGGGTCCACCCCAAATGGCCTGGACGACACCTGCTCGATCACTTCTGTAAAGGAACAAAGCTCTTTTGAGTAATTAACTGTCAAATTTTCCTCATAGAAATACCAGTCATGCAGCTGACAAAAGAAAAGAAACTGACTACATGTAACAATGTCTTCAAAGCCTTGTACTGGAGAAATGTTTGCAAACAATAACTTACAGTTATTATAGTAAAAAAAAAAAGCTTCTGAAAAAAAAAAAGGGATAGGTTTAGGCCAAATAGAGCACAGTTTTCAAAATTTCAGAGATGATTGAAATCCTACTTTTCAAGCTTGTAAATTTCCATGCAGAGAAAACAAGTTTTGTTTAAATTGAGTTGACCATTTATTTTGTTATGTTTCTAACAGGTGTCTGTTAATCATGTCTGTTAAGTCTCTGGGGCAGCTCAGGCAGCATATGCAAACTTAAAAAGAGGTTCTACATACTTTACAGAGAAATGATATATTGGTCAACCTGTGGGGTCAAAGAGCATTGAAACTTACCAAAGAGTAATGTATTGTCAGCAACAAGATTTGTGAAGAGTTTCCACAGTTCTGTCTTCAAATCAGTGTGAAGCTTTGGTGTAACATAAAATCGGTTCTGCAGGAAAATGTTTGGAAATAATAAAAAACAAAATTTTAATTGTTTTACTGATAGGAATGATTCATTTAGCACCTAGGGTGCCAAATGAATGTACTTTTGGTAGCTTAAAGTAGGGTGATTATTGGAGAGAAGGGAACTTATCAGGGACAGGGTTCTGTAATAAAAGCACATTACATGTATTTTTTAAATGTATATACCTGAAATTATGGGGTACCAACAATACTTGAATGAAAAACAACAGTAGGGGCTTTGATAGTCAGAACATTAAACATTACGTTCAGATAAGAAAGCAAATTTCATAATTCATTCATGCCATCATGTTTGTGTCTGGAATGTCACCATCACCACAGCATACTAAATGGAATAGGGGTGCCTATTGCAAATATGGCATTCAATAGTAGTGCTTATTAGAAAGGAGGAACTTAATGGAAGGAGGGTACTGAATCAAATCCTTACAGCAGGCTTTAACTGGTACAAAGGTACATAACAACTGCAGGTAGAATTCTGTTTCATTACCCTGCTAAAAATTTAATGCATGCCATGAAATATGGAATGTCATGTTGGTCAGGTTTATGAAATTTCAGAAAACATGCTGTAATGTCAGTTCTTGTTCACAATGGAATGATATGAGACAATGAAGATTGTACTAGAATGCAAACTGCTGTCTATTCCAATTTTACACACCCTTGGCTACAAAATGTGCTTCTCAAACTCATTAATAATTCATCATGTTTAGACAAAGGAAATCATGACCGTGACGATGTTTGGATATCTGATCTTTATTAGCATAGATTTTTACGATTTTCTTTCTCCATTTTCTCCTTAATTTAAATTTTGATTGAGAAGATATATCAAACACTCAAGACTCGTATTTTCAACTCTCTCTCAGTTTTTGGAAAAGTGGTCAAACACGGTTTTTCATGTTTGATATATCACTTCAACACTAAAGTATTTTCTACCTTCAGTTTGTCTATCTAGAAAGACCTGTCCTTACCATGTAGCTGAAGATGGCCACTATGCCACTAACTGCTTGAAAGAATTGTGCCATTGCAAAGTTAAACTTCTCAAGATAAGCTTCTGCTGGTGTCATCTAAGAATTCCAACAAGCAAAATAACACTGTAGATTTGGAACATTTTAAATTGTACACTTATAAGCGGATTTACTAGCAGTTTAACAGTAGGGCTCTGTTGTAGAAAAGGCCCTGATTGATAAGGGGACATTGAGAGTACAGGACTTGGGTATGGTAAGGGACACTGGTGGGTTACATAGGGACCTTTTGGGGTACTGGACCATGCTGGGATAGATCTTAGAGGACCTAGCTTTGTGAAGGGGCTCTAATCATAGAAAAACTTCTGGTACTATTATTGAAGAACTTTTTGCTTCTGAGATTTTCAGAGGGCACCTGTTTTTGGTTTTCCAAAGAGGGGAGCAACACACTTCTATTACACATGATCATGATGGTAAACACATCAGGTGATTCTATAATGGATTTCTGTTGATAGCAGATAACATGCTACATCAGTTGCTAAAAGAAACATGTTTTGATCAGTAAATAATTTCTCAGTTACAATTTGAGGTCGTCTGTTAGGTCTAGCCAACCTCTAAACCCTGGGTTAGATTAGTTGTCAGAAGAGAGAGCTCTTTTATTTTTGTTGCTATCTCTTTGTCAGTTTTTTCTCACTTGTTATTAACACATGTAGCTTTTGCTTGAAAAAAGAAAATACTGATATTTCAAATAAGATAATTGACCCTGGCCAGTGTCTCAATGAATGTAATGTAAAAGTGGCTTCACTTAGTTTCACAATATAAATATTTATTTTGAACAGCTAGTCATTTGGCAAATACTAATAAGTCTACTGTACTGTAAGTCATGGACTGCATTTTTTCCCATCAAATGAGGATCCATAACTTACAGTACTGAGCAAGAAGACGAGGTTAGTAATATATTTATTATATTTTTACTGTGTGTCTGCGGGATTCGGGAACAATAGTTATTTCTATTCGTGCAAAACTGTTTTAAATTTCTGATGAATGTTGAAAGCAAAACGACTCAATTTGAAATCGTTGTTAAGTGACTCTTAAGTCCTTAGCAGGTTTTAATATACAATTTCAGAAGTAAAAGAAAGTTTTAAACTTTTACTTGCTAAAAAAGTTAAGAACACTTGGCAATAAATCACGAAACATTTTGGCAAACAAAAGCAGCTTTAAATTTTAGCGGGCTGAACAGTAGAATACAGCCAGCTAACTTGACCAATCACAGTGCATGTACTAACTGAGAGATATAATTATAATGTTGATTACACTTGTAAACAGTTATTTACCTGTAGTTCTTCTGCAACACGTTTGAGATAGGAAGTTACAAGTTCAATAAGGTTGCAGTACATTTTATCGGCATATTGTTGGCACACACACTTGTACACAGTGCTAAGTAGTCAAGAAAGCAAAATGCAGTTAAATGCAATTTAATGGAGTTAACAACAAAAAGCACTTGCATTCCCCTGGTAGTCAGTGGTGTCGACAAATATGTGTATGTGTCAGAATTCCAGGTGCTCATGGATTGTAGCCTGGCGTATGCACAGGAGGCGTTTTCTGGCATTTTTTGTAGTGCGGCAGCTCATTGCTCAGGCAGTTCCCCTCCCACCCCTTTCCCTCCCTCTTTCCACTGTTCCAACAGTGTGATGGGTGCCTGTTCCTCTTACTGTGTAGGAGCTCATGGCTGGGTTGCCAGGATTTGCCAGCCATGGTAGCAGTCTTCATCTAGGAGCTGACTGCCAATAGTGGACACTCCTGGATGTCTCAGGCACCCAACCTCCATTTTAGCGATGCAGTTGTTAAATAAAAATATTTACCAGTAAAGAAAAAATGTGTAAACAAAGTCTGCTTCACAGCCTTGTTTATTTACTCTAAGACTGAGATCCAAGATCTAAATATTGATTTTCCTAAACTCAGTAACAATTACTATCCCTCAGTGTTGTGCTGCTCTGTGTCTGGTTATACTTACAGATGGTAACAGGGGTCAGTAGGAACCAGGAGGACAATGGAGTATTTCTGGGAAGGCAAACTTAAGCTTATTTCTCTTGTGCCATGAGAATGCGTCACTGAATTATGACGCATGCTCATTTTGCACGTATACGTCAGATGTTCTTTTGGCTTACTACCCACTCCTCCCTGGCAAACATCTGCTAAGACATAGTTAATAGAGGGGAATGGTTATAAAACCTTGTTGTAATGTTTTTGTTCGCTTTTTCGGCCTTGATCATGCACAAAACACAATAGTTGTTTGCTCTGTAATGAGGAACTAACAAATAGTGTAAGAGCTCAAAACAAAAGATTATGCACGGTTGTGGACCTTCCAACAAATAACTTGGCCTCTTTGTGTGCTCCTTTGATGTTTGCCGGGCTTCATAACCATTCCCCTTCAAAAACTATGGCTAAGACAAACCATGGATTGGTTTGCTTTGGCAAAGTTTTTAAAAACATGCACAGCTGTTAAACAACATTAGTTCATTGCATGCAATAAATTGGGCCATTCCATTTAATACCCCCACCCCCTATTGAGGAGCTTTGAACTGTACCTCCCCAGAAAAGTAATGGCCCATTGAGATCACTTATGACTAGGCTTTTGTATATTATGCTTTTATTTTCCCACTAAAATGCTCCACCTTAATGTTCCATTTTCCCCACTAAAATGCTCGGTCTCTGCCTAAAAAGTCATTAAAATACTCGGTTAATGCTCATACATGTAGGGTTTCTTAAATTTTAATAATTTTAACGTTTTGACACAACTAACAGCTCAGGGTGCTTAAAAAAAAAAAAAAAACTCATGTGTAGTATAACGCAACGTTTTAAATAGTTTTAATACACCAAAAAGATAATTCTCTGAATGATCTTTTAATTTGATTTGACTGCTGCTGACCTCTCCTCAGTCTCCACTCAGCTGTATTAGGGTGGCATTTTGAATTTTTTTCAATTTCAAATTAAGTCCTCATTTTCTCGTAAAAATAAATTTTATTTTATTTTCTGGACGTGGGAAACAATTAATTTTCCGAGAAAATGCCACTAAAATGCTCGAATATAATGCTTAATGCTTTTGCCTCACTAAAATGCTCAAAAAATGCTAGCATAATGTACAAAAGCCTACTTATGACGATATGTATGAAAAAACACACCACTGAAGAAAAACAGTTGTCACGAAATAATATACCCTTGGAAACTTTAATAAATAAAGTTAAATATAAATTACTTATTGAGATCTATGAGTCGGGGTTGTAGCTTACCTGTACATTTCTTCGTACGAAATCGGAATAAATTCGCCAGGATTCTGTTGTAATATTAATTTAATTGCACCTTCTAGCTTCGGCCAATGAAGAGAAGCATAATCTTCATCATTTACAGACGTAACTACGGCAAAAACAAAAAAAAAAAGACACAAACTTAAGTTGATAATTAAGGAAAAAGTAAAAACAAAATGGGCTTCCGACATTATTTAGCGCTTTTTTGCCACTTTCTGTACTGTTTTACCTCTTGATAGTCTGAGTTGCGGGCTTTCTACAACACCCTCAGCGGTCATGTTGACAGACTTTTCCAAACCTTCCAAAATATGCTTTTACAAGCATGACAATCTTTTCGGCTGCAGCT
Organism: Orbicella franksi; assembly: GCF_964199315.1. NCBI lineage: Eukaryota > Metazoa > Cnidaria > Anthozoa > Scleractinia > Merulinidae > Orbicella > Orbicella franksi. Next base: position 5,013,079 of record NC_138146.1, read on the forward strand.
CAACTGTCGCCCGCCATTTTGTTCTTTCTACTTTTGGAGTGAGGAATGGGGCGAGCGAGATAATTCAAGATGGCGGATTCGGATTCTGACGAGGCAGAAAGTCAAGCATTGCAAAAAGGCGAGAAAAGGAGGCAAGATAATAGCGATCAAGAAAGCAACGATGACTCATCTTCAGAGGCAAATACAGACGCATCTGATGAAAGCTTTGACGAGAATATGGTGCGAATTTATTACTCTTATAGACTTGTTCGATCTCCGTGTTCTTGTGCGGTTTCCATGAAGCTAACGGAAAAACACGTGCACTTGCATTGGAGCTGATTTGAGGATTGCAGATGATTGCAGATTTTACGTGTTTGCTTGCACACACATGCATTCACATTTACCTCAATTCACACGTGGAGGCAATGGTGTAGCTATGCTCATTAAGCTTTAATATCAATTTTGCAATACGGTAACCGCGGGTTTCGCCCATAACGAGTTTCGCCCATGAGGCGCTTCGCCCAGAACGAGAATGGTTTCGCCCAGCCAAACTCGATTCGTCCAGACCGAGACTCAGATATTATTCAGAATTCGCCCAGAACGAGAATGGTTTCGCCCAGACAGACACAGTCGCCCAGACGAATTTTGTTTTCTGTTCATACGTGGGAAAACTCCCAGGCCTCTAATTTCCTTTTCCATACCGCACGCTTTGTCGGAGTAAGCTATTCCACGCGCGCGCACTCATGAACTATACTAGTTTTAATCTCATTTCAAAATATATGTTGCCATTACCTATGTCAGAAATACAATCTTTAAAAACTCTCGATTCCTCTCTTTAGTATTCGCGAATCCGTATTCGTAACTTATCTTTCGTGTACGTTTCAACAGTGAAAGTGATAACTTGTTCGTTTCAACAGTGAAAGTGATAACTTGTTCGTTTCAACAGTGAAAGTGATAACTTGTTCGTTTCAACAGTGAAAGTGATAACTTGTTCGTTTCAACAGTGAAAGTGATAACGTGTTCGTTTCAAAACCTTCATTCTGTGCATACGCACGTTTAGGTTGACGTTTTTTGAGTTAGATTGTAGACGTTTTACTTCTGGGCGAAACCATTCACGTTCTGGGCGAAACGATGTGGGCGAAACTTGTTATGGGCAAAACTCGCTATAACCTGCAATACATATGATGTGGCACTACATACATTGGAAAGCTCAACATATCCTTAGAAAATGCGGTTAAAAAGGTGGGCGGGGGTGGGTGGGCTCAAGAGCTATGCTCATTGGGACGTTCCATTTTTTATCTGCACCCCCCTATGGAAGAGTAGATTCTGACACTTTAGTTTTTGTTGTCGGAACCTTTGGAGTTTGCATCCGAGGGGTTTAAAATTTTGTTGGCTTCTTTGAATAAATATTCCGACAGGCACTGTGTCAGACGTTGCCTTCCATAGGGGGTGTGTGGATAAAAAATGGAATGTCTCATTAAGCTTAATAGAAATTTTGCAATACATATGGAACTACATAAGCTTACATTAGAAAGCTCAACATATCTTTAGAAAATGCGGTTGACACGGTAGGCGAGGGTGGGAGGGCTCAAAAGCCAAAAATGATAAAGAAAAGTATGAAGTTAAACAGGACGGGTGGTGACACAGGCAGCCCAAGCTCACGATGTGAGGAGCTATTAATTTTTGTATCTTTATGCGAATGTTCAGTAAAACGTGACATATACGGCTGACAAATGGGAATGCACAGTTCTCAATGCGATTTTTTAAAATCAAATTTGGTCTTTTAACTGTCCACTTTTTGGTAGCAAAGAAGTTATAACATTATTTGAAGTAAGTTTTCTGTATGATGGTGCTGACAGATCGTGTTTTAACAGTGGAGCAAAGAACATTGCCTGTTGAGAACTGTGCGCTTCCTTTCCCTGGTCAGTGTCAATTTGTTCGCCCGGCATTCAGCTCTGGCTATGAATGTGTCCATGGTGGGTCCTGACAGCATAATTACTGGCTCTGGATGGCTAGCTGGGTAAGATTCAGAGCTTTGTAGGGTACGCTATGGAGATGAACTTGGCTTTGAATTCAGCTGAAAGGGGGCATTTAACCCGCAAATATTATTCTGCGTAGGAATTGGGGTGGTTGGCATGCTTTCAACTGTTTTTTTTCTTTTTTTCACTTCAAGTGGCAGGCAACCCAGAATATAGTGTCAAGCCTGTACTTCTTCCTAGAGTGGAAAACCCAAAATCCATAACTCACTTAAAAAGCTTCAAATCAAACTGAGAAGTGAGATGACAATAGAAAAGACAACAAGGCATTGATGTGAGTCAATTTTATTGCCAAAATATCACAATTTCAGCTATAATGTCGATTACCATTTTCCCCATACAAATCTTTGTAAATTCAAACCGTTGTAACACAATACCTCCATATGCTGCAAGGCAAGAGCCATGTTTTGCCTATTCAAACTTGGTCTTTATTTAATGGTACATGTTGGCTGTATATGCCACATTTTGCTAAATATTCTCATAAGATAACAAAAATAATTTATAACTCCTCACATCTGAGCTTGGACCACCTGTGGTGGGGTGTATATGCGTGCATGTGGATGGGGGGAGGGCTGAAACTGAAAACCCATCCATGGGGAGAACTAGAAAGGGATGTACACAAAGTTCATTATTGATGTGAAGAATCAACGAATCCCGTTGAAGCCCTGATTTTTTCAGGCTTCTTCTTTCCAATTGCTTAAATTGGAAAATTCACTGCGATGATCATTCTTCACTTCCAAAGTTCAATATTGTTCATTCCCTTTTATTATTGTTGCAGGAGATTCCTGTGGAATTTGAAGCATTTCCTCCAACAGAAGAAGACTTCAGCGGCATAAGGTGTCTCTTACAGCAGGTGAGCTAATTTAATGCTAGACAGTTCCTGGACTTGGCTTCATGGTCAGTGTGCTCAACTCCAGATCAAGTGGCTTGGTTTCAAGCCCTGGCCGTGGACATGTGACTTTACTGATGAAATCAAATGCAGGTCTATGTAGAATGTGTTGTGTTTTTGGCCAAGACACTTTACTCTCACAATGCCTCTCTCCACCCAGGTGTGTAAATGGGTACCAGTAATTTTAATGCTACAGTGGTATTACACTGTGAAATTAACAACATTGGTAAACATGCTAGGTTTGAGTATATCTCATCAATGATTATCATTATTAATATTAATTATATATTAAATTATTTGGGATGAGCTGACTGTATGACTGTCTTATGACTTATATTACTGTATAGCTATTCTTAAAGAATGCAGTGGATCTATCGAAGCTAAGTGATCTCATCATTTCACAGCCTGAGGTGTCAACTGTGATTAAGGTATGCCATTGAATATTAAGTAGCTTGTGCCCCATAATTAAATGAATGTAGGAAATGCAGTGGTCTAATAGCTAGCCAGTGTACTGGACTCTGGATGAAGTGGTCCAGGTTTGAGCCTTGGACAAGGTTGTTGTTTTAAATTCTTGGGAAGACACTTGACTCTTGTAGTGCCTCTCTCCAACCAAGTGTAAGTGGGTACTGGTGAATTTAGGAGTCAGGTTTTTCTTTGAGTATCAGATACTATTTAACAATTAGATTATGAGCTTGAGATTTCTATGAGGTGATAGTTGATGGGGCCAAAGCTAGGCAGAATCAACTATCACCTCATAGAAATCGAGAGTGGATAATCTAATTGTTTAAGGCTTACTATTACCCATTTGCATCAAAATTTTTCTCCAAATCTTTGGGAAAGTGAAAAAAAAAAAGGCGCCATTTCCTAGATGACCTCCAGCCACTGCACACTAATGGCTGATAGTGTTCAATGGCTCAGCCAATCAGATTACAGCATTTGCATTAGTATACTAGTACAATTCTACTAAAGTAAGTAATTAATAATAATTATTATTAATAATAATTTATTAGTAGTAAATAACAAAAATGACATGATCAATATTGTGAAGTAATAATTACATATTGATTCTGGCGATAATTTTGTTGAAAAAATACATTAGATTAAAAATAATTACTTGGATTAAAAAAAAAAATTCTAAGTTGTCAAAGATAATTTTGCTGATTATTTATCCTGTCATTGTAAAGGTTGTGAATAATGAAGATGATGATGAAAACAATGGTGAAAGTAAAACTAATGATGATGATGATGATGAGTCAGAAGAGGACGTCTTTGGAGTAACAACAGTGGTGAACCTTAGAAAACATCAGGTTAGAAACCTTTAAATAGTCTAGTCTTAAATTTTAAGCTTTCTTAATAGGTGGGCTGAATTATTTTAGTTTATGGCTTACATATTTAGTCACTATATACACTGTAGAAGATTAAATAACTACTTACCGGTATTTATTAATTATTGACTGAGAGTGAGGTCTTTACAGGAAAATCTCAAACTGAGACTTTGTGTATTGACCTTGCAATCACTCAGTCAATAAGGCAAGGCCGAGGTTTGAGATTTTTTAGTAAAGACCAAATATTTGAGGTTAATAAGTTGTTTATTGTATCAGATGGCTTTCTGCTTTGTCTTTGCAGGCCCATAATCAGCCTGTGAGCATTATGGGAGAATAATGCCCTAGAATTAGCCAATAAGAGTGGGTCTTATATCAGCTACAAACACAAGCCATGTAATAAGAAATGCAAAATGACTTTTCTGTTTTTATTTATACAGGATAATGATGCCGTTAGGCAGCTAAAGAAATTGTTGGTTGATAAATGTCGGGAGTTTACTTCCAAAGAAAACACTGCAGAATTTACAGAGGTGATGGAAGGACTGCATTCGGTGGGATTTCTCATCAGTGAACGTTTTATTAATATTCCACCGCAGATTGCAGTACCTGTTTACAAAACATTAAGGTATGTCAAACAACAAGGTATGTTCTTGTCAAACATTCTTGATACTAGTGAAAGTGTAAATGCAGCAGAGCTTTATGTTGTGACCGCTGGGGCTGCCAATACAACCAAATTTTTTTCACTGGCAACTAACTTTTCACACTTTTCACTGATTGAAATACTTTTGCTGGTGACTAAATCTGGAAACTTAGGGACCAGTTGGCCCAAAGGTTTTTCCCTGAAAGTCGAGCACTGTGTGGTGTTTATTGTATGTAGCTGTATCATGGCTACATGACTGCTTCAAGGAATAGGTGTCAACCTATGACAGACCTTATGGAGCTCATTATAAGAAAACTAGAATGGCAATGGCAATGAGAATGCCATCCCTCCAAAAAAGCAGTGAATTCTTGTGGGTAGACTAGAATATGTGCAATTATTATATAAATCTTCAACTGGTAGATTTCTTGGCCATCCTCCATGAAACATCAATGTGAAATGATGGTCGGAGTTCTATGTATTTTGGAGAATGATTTTTAATACCCAATTGACAATTGATTGTCTGTATTTCCATTTGGATTGAAAGCTGGTATTGAAAGATTCCTCCTTTTCTTTCCTTTAGATCTGAACTAAAGAAGATCCACAAAAAGGTATCACGAGTTTTGTTCCATGTACTTACCCTTTACGTATATACACGATTCATGGACTGTTTGTATGAGAGGTGCTCCCTTGTCGGAGCTTACGAATGTGATGTAATCATGTTAAATGACTGAATGAGTAGCCAGGGTTCAGGACTCATGATCAGTGTCACATTTGATTTACATTTATTTACAATATGGGAGCTGAGATGGTGGTGCATTGCTGGGCGAGGGACTTCATAAAAGACAACTTATGAATTTGACATGGTGCTCTTTCCACATTTTAGGGACAGGACATGCCTCTTTCCTATTTTGTAATAATATGCAAGACATACAAAGACATTGAGACAAAAACACAGAAAAAGGTTAAGAAGGCTAAGACCAAGGATTCAATGAGTGCACTGAATTTTATTAATGTTGAGGATGAAGTGTTTCTAAAGGTAAGGATGCAAGCTCTTAATGATCAAGATTAATTAACTAATAATAATAATTATTATTAGAAGTAATTCTGTCGACTGAAAAACACAACCTGCTGAACAAAGAGCTAACAAAAATCAAAGTACCATAATTTTTAAAGCACTTTTTGGGGTAGAGGGGGGATTAAACATGATCAGCAAGGAATAATGGAAAAGCAGCAAATATTTAAGATTATTTTCCAGCAATTGATAATTAAGCTGTTTCTGAACAATTAGTTAGTCAAAATGAGTCATCATGCAAAGCTTTCATGAAAATGTGTTTTACTTGCAAGTTCATTTTCGTACAGATTGAACCATTTTCATTCAAGAAAGGGGGCATGGACTTGTTTTGAAACATGTATGACATAATACCTATTCTGACATTAATTGTGCTAATTTTCTATGACAAAATCTTTAAGTGATGTACATCCCACCTAATGGAGGAGTGGTAAATTATAAGGCATGTGAATGCCAACTTAACAGATCAGACTTACCAATGGCTTATTGTAATGCCATGAGTTGAAATATTGAACTAAAAAGATTAAAAGAACCGATCTGGTTAAAAAGTTTGAATAATGGACTTTTTAGCATCCATGTCGTTAAATGCCTCCCTTGTACTAATAGATAAGTGTTTTCTTTTGTTTTCAGGAAAGTGAACTATTGTTCAGTTACACAGCCAGCACAGACTCTGATGAAACTCTTGTAGCAGGCAGATGGACTTCTGATGATTCTGAATTAAAGCCTTATAGAACTGTCTTAGTGCTTTCTGCTGACAAATTTGATAAGGCACTAGAAGGCATAAATACTTTGCTTGCACAGTAAAGGACTTGGAGTACCAGTAATTTATGGATATCTGCTGAGAGGGACTGTTTAAATCATCAGGTCTTCATCAATGGCGTGGTGCACTTATTTATAGGTAGTGCGAGCTCTTTTTAGTCAAATTAGCTCCTCATCCAGATTTTACAAATGATTATGTATCACTGATGACAATTTTCACACCCCCTGGATCCCTGCGCTTGTGTCACAGACAGTATACGTCACTGTGTTTAGGGGATTTTGACTTGTGCAGCTATACTGCTGCTAGCCTGCAAACACAGACGGATTTCCAGCTTTTGTTTTTGGTGATGTGAAACAAAAGCGGTAAATCCGTCTGTGTTCACAGGCTAACCTTCTAGAGCAAACAGCAGAAAATAATAAGTTATATGTATACACACTGGAATTGTTCCAATGGTTCAACTTGGATGAATTGTAGTCTTGTATGTGTTTCTTACATGGAATGGGCCAAGGAAACCAAGCTGAGTGATCTTCCTCTATACATAGATTGTGCTGGCCAAAAGCTAAACTTTAATTGTACGTGGTATGTACAGTACTTTTCACAGTTTTACAGCTGGCAAAATGTTGTACAATGAAGTATCACAGTTGTCATTGCTTTGGTTCACTTTTCTTCTGACCTGACATCCGTTCAAGACAGATGCTTTCTCCCTTTTAGGGCTGCTTCATACAAGCCCCATTTACTGGGCTGGCCCTGGCAGTTACTGAAATTTTGTCCCACCATTTCCTTTGTAAAAATTTGATGTTCTCATATGAGGTGGGCCTGCCCGGTTACCAAGATCTTGGTTTCTACAACCAAACTTTGTGGCTCATTTTGGTTTTGTTTCTTCAAGTTAACCGTGCCAAAATTTTCCTTTTGAACAAACAACAAAATTTAATCCTGGCATCTGAGCAAGCCCGGTTACTGGGCTCATATGAGGTCCAGTTGAAAAAGTTTTGCATGGCTGTGAGAAGCAGTTTTCTTCCTGCTGAAAAAGTTAATGAAACCTCTGCCCGTCAAATCAGAAAACTTTTAACTGCATCCTACAGGGGTAACAAACAAATTTGTTTCTCTTTGCTTGGCTTTTTCTTCTAGCCTGCGAGCAGACTTGCTAGTGGGTTGTAGGGTGCAAAAATGGCAGAATGCAGGCAAGCGGACTCTATTCCAACCCTATTCCCCATTAGGTAGCATCTACTGTTAGCCTTAGGTGTCCTGCAAGGCATGATGAGGGATGAGATGAGACTGTTGACCCCCCAACAACCAAAAAACAAACCTTATTTTAACAGTACCCATACTGGTAAATCTCCACAGGGAAAAGTTTAAGAGAAATTAACTAAGTTTCCTTTTCTAACTTGCACTCTATAGGGAGGGTGTTCACAAATGCTCTAGGGAGGCACCTTAATGAGAGGAAATCAACAAAATTTCTACCATTTCTCAATATTCTTCAGGTCACATGAGGATGGTTGACTGGAAAGGTAAAATTCACTTGACTTCCTCCTGAAGGTTATACACCAAATGGGAAATATATACCCAAGCTTACCCTATGTTTTCTTCATTACATGTAGTTACTTTGATGAGACAATACCGGTACATAATGCAGTCCCTTGTAGTTTGTTTTCACAATAGATAGTAGAAATAAGCAAACACCAAAGTAATCTTGAGATCTCTGAAACCACTTATGCTGTACATGCATTTACAAAAACAAGACAACACACTCTTCCTTTAGTCTCAAAAGATTTTATTGAGGTTTATTCAAGAGGTTAATCTTCTGGCTTAAAGCATTTCTCCAGAGCCACCTGCAAATGGTAAGGATGAAAAATAATTAGTTGACTATTACATGAGTGGTTAAAAGAGATTTGTAGAAGCAAGACAGGACAAGGGGACATTCCATTTGTATCTGCAACCCCTACGAGAGGCAGATTCTGACAGCCTAGGTTTTTACTGTTGGCACCTTCGATGTTTGCAACCAAGGGGTTCAAACTTTTATCGGCTCCTTTGAAAATATTTTCTGACAGGCCTTGTGCAAGAGGTTGCTCTCCATGAGGTGTGGTGAAGACCCGGGGGCAGTGGGGGGAAAATAGGTCAATTTTAATATCCCGTTCTATAAATTTAGTAAATTTCAATATAGCCCGCTGTTTTGAAAAGTTGTATTCCTTATTTGGTTGACCTATACATCCAGATACGATGGTGCTGCTTCTACAGAAGTCAGCAACCTTGTTGGAAGATAACGCTGTGATCGGCAATTTCTTGGGAACTTTTACTGAAATGTTTGTCTGCGATGAGAAGTTCTATTGATTAATTTGCTCAATCGAGTGAACTAAGTAAAGAAAATCTGAATAAAATGTTTTCAAAACTAGGTTCTCAAAATACAATGGTGAAATAGTATATTCTAACAAATTTTACATGTATTACATTAAATGCTGCACTCTCTTGTTTGCATTTCTTCAGTCTTGAGATCAGGCCAAACAAAGTGTACTGTGCACAACACAGGGTGCAACAGTTTGATTTGTTCATTAAGGTAGTTTTTGTATGCAAATTCTCTATGAATAATTTCAAATGGCTCCTGATAATTTAATGAGCTTTTGAATAATCAAAATATTATACCCCATACTAGGAAATGTCTCAGAAATGGATACCTCATTCTAGACCAGGAGTCACAAAATCACGACCGCATTGGGCAGCACATACCTGTATGGGTGTTGTGGGGGAGTAACCCATCCCCCACCCCCTGGGCTGCAGATACGAAAACAGGAATGTCAGAAGACAGATCATGCATCATGACAAACTATCTGTAATGCCGAACTAAGAATTGAACTTCACCAAGGCGATTAATCTGCCTGCATTATAAAAATGGCCATCGGACATTATGGGTGTACATGATTGTACATCTCAGTACAAAGAGCGGCACAAGACGGAATTCTGCAGTGCTAGTATTAACAAATTGATGTCTGTTTTTCATGCACCTGTCTTGTTTTTGATCAAGAATTTCATCATAACATTGTCAAAGTAGCTGCCATAGCTGTGGATCCACGAGGCGATAACCTAAACGCATGAAACAGGAGACTGAAAAATCTGCACCCCCATTGTAAAATGAGCCATTCTTAGGATTCATTTTATAACCCAGTGTTTAATGTATAAAGGACTCTCCACTGTCTTTAATTAAAAGACAAGGAAAAGTTCTTGGTACATTACCTGCATAACCTAATAAGTAAAATTATACTTGGAACTATCGGTATTTACACATTTAGAGATATTATCTTTCTTACTTATTCTGTTGACATGGCTTGAACCTCTTCCTCTGTGTGCTTTCCCTTCTCGGCCAACTTAGATCGGTTCTTCCTCTCGAGAATCTTCTTACGATCTTTGTCCAGCTTCAATTTCACAATCTCCACTTTGCTTGGGTGAATTCCCACACTAACTGTAGCTCCATTAGCCTTCTCCCTCTGGATTCTTTCAATGTGGATGACCCATTTCTTGCGGTAAACTTGAATCACTTTGCCAACTTGTTGGCTCTTATAATGACCACGTGTGACTTGGACCTCATCATCTTTTCTGATGGGCATGGAACGAACGTTGTACTTCTGGCGCAGTTCTTTGGAGAGAGGCGAGCTCATAAGCTTTCTCCTCACACTCGAAGGTGCGGTAAAATGGGCTTTTCGGTTTTTTCTCCTCGAGGAAGTCACTTGGCTGTTAAGCTTCATCTTGAAGGCCGACCATGCATTCGAAGCAGGAGCAAAAGAAAGATTTCGGCTAGAGGGGGACTCTATAAATCCAATAACAATCATTATATGATACCCTAAAACCGCTGAGCATAAACAGTGCGGAGCTCAAGCAATGCAGCAAAACTAGTCACAAATGCAAAAATATCAGTCCAATATGGAGTCTTGCTGGCAGGTTGGACACATCTTGTGTCGTTTCTTGCTAACTTTGACGTTGTTAGCCATAATAACTTGCGATGCGTTCCGTCTACGTGACCTCAAAAACACAGTACAGCATATTCCGTTGAAAAGAGTGACTCGGGAAGGTGTATTTCGATACCTTGGAGGAGCCGACCCACACTTTGACAAGGAACTAAAAGAACTGCATGAATTTAGAGTTCGGCGAAGCGCGGAAGGTTCGCTACGTGTCCACAATCACACCAAAATAACGGAAGAATTCGAACTCGAAGGAGATAACCACACCGTGGCTTTCTTACATTGGGCAGGGAAAAATAGTTCCGTAAGTTCTTATGTTTTCGTCGAAATTAAAAGCTCACTCTGTTTTTTTTTTGCTTAGTCATGAGCTTATTTGATTGTTTATAAACTTGCCTTTTCGTCTGTTTCTAAATTGTGCTGTGCGATTTTAACATATAAGCTTACATGCGTATACGTTGCTAGTAATCTTGAAAGCGAAACTTAAACAATAAGCTTATATATTATTGCAAACGTGCTCGCATTATGGAAGGTAAGTTTTTGTTTACAAGACTGCGAGTTTCTCATTCCTTCTGACGGAAATAATTCTCTAAAATATTTGCTTGTTTTATTTAATTTAAGAACAAAGAAGTTAAATACGATCGGCTGTGAAAAGCAAAGTTTTTATTTATGGTCTTTAATGGGCATATTTGTCACATGCCAACGACAATGAAACATGATCTTTGTTTGCAAGCGTTATTTTTTATGGCCCTCAAGGTTTTTTTGTTATCGTGTGGACCATTCGTTTTCGTGACATGTTTGCATTTAAGAAATAGAAAGCATTTGCCGTGTTTCTATTAAGTTTTAGCATAAATCTACTAGCGTTCTATCATGAATGCTGTTCTCTGATTGGCTACGCTACTTACTATCTATTCTGTGATAGATAGTGAGTAGCGTAGCAGTGTGTGCTTGTTGATATATAAAATGACGACTGCTTCTTGGCATGTTCAAAGTGCCTGTGAAGAGGATTTAGATAAAGTTTTGAATGACTAGCAGATTTATGCTAAATAGAAACAATTAGATTATTCGCTCTAGATTTCTATGTTTCTATTCTAATGCGTAGAAACATGAGTGTAGGAAATTTTGGGGGAACAAGAAATGCTCTGGGCACATGAGGCTATAGACTTGTGTTCTGACAGCTCTTTTGAGTTTTCCCAAACTGTCACAAGTATTTCTATAACTCAATAGAAACACTAAGAAATGTTTTCTATCTTTTTTTAGCCCAAAGAAAATAATGAACAACAACTTTTCTGTTCTTCATGCATTTATAGCAATATGATTTTTCCCCAATCAGTGTGCATATTTTCTTTGGGCAGTTTCCTAAAACATGTTTATATGTTTGCATTGTCATGGTATTTTTCATGAAAGTCTGTTACAATAGGAAGGGAATGTGACAATACTGTCTCTTATTTCCAGGTGATCTATATATACACTTGCGGGAAGGTGAATCAAACTGAAAGTGAACATGTCCTTTGTGAAAATGCATACTTCTGGAGGTTGGTTTTCATTTAGCCTGTGTAGAGCCTGTTCTCCTAAACTCTAAACGATGGACATCTGTGTGTTACTGTTGATAATTGTGATCACTGAATAATATTATTCATGCATTAAAACCATTTCAGGCATATTACATGGGGAGAAAACAAAGGAAATTGCCCTCTGAATGTGATTTTTGCACAAGATAGTTAATAGCCTAGTTTGCTATGTTCACAAGTAAAACAGATGACTCGCAAAATAATGTCATTGCCAAAAGAAATTTTGGTTATGAATAATAAAGGTTAATGCATTGAACCTAATTCATTAGACAAAATGCACAGGTAAAACTTTCGCATCAAGGGTGCATTAAAAACGTATGTGCGATGTTCCCTTATCTCTAAGTGGCACTGTACATGTACCTCTTTTGATCTGACTTTCAAACTTCAAAATAATTTTAACTAGAATTATCCTTAATGTAAATCTCACTGTCTCACATAATGTTACAAATTTCAGTTACTCTCGAGATATTTGTCAGCATGACTAATAGATTGTTTTCATGCAATGTCATCAAATTCCAAAATCCAAAACTAAAGAGCCGCAAAAATTTTTATCCTCATAAGGCATAAGGGGATCTAAATCTATATCTGGTTACAACTTTTCAGCTCAATAGCGTGCTTGGTTTGGAAACCAGCGCTGTTTGAAGTTCAGAGTTATGACAGTGCGTGACATACCGCTCCGATCGTGTAAAAAAATATATATACACTTCTGTAGTGATTTTTAGCCTTTTTAGTAGTTAAAGTATTAGGAAAAGTGCTTGTGTAAATGTTTGTTGGTTCAGTTCAGATAATCAGTCGCCTTGATAGCCAAAGTAAGTTCCAGATGGTTGCACTATTTTCTGGCTGCCATGTTGGTGGAGCACAGAGCTCCACCAACATTGTGGCTCCATACTGGGCTCTGTAAATTTGCACAAAACATTTTGATGAATATCTGAAGTTTGGGAAAACGCAGAGACCCAAAACTTGGAGAAGTGTCTTCTTTACCTGTCTCCTATAATAATAAAATTTCTTGACTTAATGCACTGAATAGTTTTCGATTTATTTTTTTGTTGTGTGACAGTGAAAACCATCTATACAATGTAAAACACTTAGTTGAATGTTGCACTGTATTAATTAAACCGCAAATGATCAATGGACAAATCAGGTTGTTTTCCTCACATTCCAGAAAAAAAAAATCAAATCATGTGGCCTTGATCGTGATTATCATTGGTAAAACACAGAATCCTCTCTCTCCTATTTTTCTTGAGCTCCGAGTGGTTGGCTATAGACTGGCTATTTTCTTGCTAGGTGTATAAAGAATTACACGATATATGGTCAAGATGGCTGGATATTGGCCAAGTTCTTTTTTGCGTGTTTATGGAGCGAGATGGAGTCAAGGTTCATAAACACACCAATAAAAATTTATTATTAGGCTTCTGCTTTGGCTTTGGGGAAATCTTTCTTGTGGGATATCGCGTGTCATCCCGAGTGGGCAAGATACATGTAGTGCTATCTCGCCCTCTCGGGTAGCCAATCATAGCACAGGATTTGGTTCAATTTGCCCGCTCACGGAGCTAGCCCAGTGTTTCCACCAGACCCCGCCATTGTGGGAATCCCGCGTTGCCATCAGAGTTGGCTCTCAGAAAAATGAACAAAGGGCCAATTTGGCCCTTTCTTTTTACAAGGCTGCAGGTTTCACACCAGCATAGTATTTTAAAAACCATCCCAGGGCTTGAAATTGCGACCGACATAGTTGCCAATGCAACCAACATTTCATCCTTGGCAACAAAAAATTCTGGTTGAGTTGCAAGCCCTAGGATTTCACGGTAACAATCGTCTCCAGTACCCTGTCGTTACCGTGATTCAGAGATACAGTAACTTAACCAAAAAATTGTTTGCCTCGGAGATCTTCAGCCTTGCCGAACAAAATTGATTAATTTTTGATAAACGTTTTTTCCTGTTGTAATTCTCAAGAAGTGGAGTAATTTCTTTGATTAGCACTCCAGTTACATATGAAGCTAAAACATTGATTTGCGTCACCCATCCTGCGTCTTGTATCCATCCCAAAGTCCATCGCATGGTATGTGCAACAGTGTTTTGGCCAGAAAATTTTACTTGATGGCCAAAGTGGTCCCTGAATACTATTTTTAGGGGCCAGTGTTTTAGGAAAGAGGCCAATAAATAATAAATGGTAAAAAATAGTTGCCAAATGCAAATTCTTGGTCGCCAGATACTAGTATGAAGGATCTGTGCATTACAAGAGAACAATCTATAGGCATACGTGATGTAGTCAATGATCAAGGGCTCACAATACTTTACAGGGTAATTTCAAACACGGTCAGTTTTCCGATGTAAGAGAATCAATACAGCAAAGCAAAAGTATAGACTGACTTCTCTTCTTATATTGAATGTTTTAGAAGCAAAGATCTTTCGATATGGTTTTCTAGAAGGACATTATTTGTGAGAAAATAACGGTTATTGATAGTCAACACAAAGAAATGTAGTCACCATCATTGCAACTAAACCAGAATTTTTGGTCACCAAGGATGAAATGTTAGATGCACTGCTGACCGTATCAGTCGCAATTTGGAACCCTGGGATGGCTTTTAAAATACTCTGCCTGTGTTAAGCCTGAAGCCTTGTAAAATGAAAGGGCCAAATTGGCCCTTTTTTGCTTTTTCTGGGGGCCATCTCTGATTGCAACGCGGGATTCCCGCAATGGCGCAGTCTGGTGGAAACACTGTGCAATGCAGTCTGGAAAGGATCTAAGAAAGCAGACAAATGGCTGATATAGGGCGAACCAGCTTCATCCCAGCAATTTGTTTACATGGCATATACTGCAAGGAAGAAGTACAAAAGTTTGTCTTTGTATAATTAAAAAAACATTCAGCAAGAGGTAATTTTGTACTGATTTTGAAACTGTTTTCCTGTTTCGGAGAACATCACGTTGTTTTTAAACGTAAGCTTACTAGCCAAGATCCATGCCACTGAGTAGATGTTAGCTCATATATATATACATGTAATAGTGTTTGTTTCATATGATTGATACTATTTTCATTTTCATTTATTTGTGTCTAAATCAAGGGTGTGATTTTTTCACAAAAATTTCCCATCACTGATTATTTCCCACAATCACTGGACACGGAACCGAAAATGTGTTACTGATGAAATTTGAAATCCTAGGGCTTGGAGTCGTCATAGTGGCGACTGCATTTCTCTGTTTTGACGATCAATGACTGTTATTTTCTCACACATTATGTCCTTCTAGAAAACATGTCAGAAGTCAATCCATCCTTTTGCTTTGCTGCATTGATTCTCTCACATCGGAGAACCTCCAAATGGCATTGCAAACCCTTGATCATTGACTATGTCATTTATGCCTATGGATTGTTCTCATGTTATGCACAGATCCTTCATACTAGTATCTGGCGACCAAAATTTGCATGTGGTGACTATTTTTAATGATTATTATTTATTGAGCCCTTTCCTAAAAAATTGACCTCCTAAAAAAGATCTACAGGGGCCATTTTGGCCCTCAAGTAAAATTTTCTGGCTGGAACACTCCTAGCTGTAATAAATTTAACAATTATTGACATCAGTGTTTCATGTGTCTGGCCTGTTATTGATCAGAAATTTCGTCGTAACATTGTCAAAGTACATGTAGCTCTGAATCCACGAGGCGATAGCTGAGTGGATCCACAGACTACTTATTTTGACAACATCTTGTGCAAATACATGTATGTAAAGATCTGGGCAGAACTTATTAGTAGCCAGGAGTATGCATGTAAGTTATGGGAAGTGGGAGGCTTAGACCTCTCTGTTTCCCCCTCTTCTCAGCTCAGTGAACTGTACAGACTTCCATTTAACTGGTTTGTGTACTTCACTCACCGGTAAAGAACTTGTTTGCATGTTGATTTACGACTGATTGAACTTTTCTCCTTGCAGATCAACTGACTATGGAAGCACTTTTCATCGTGAAGATTATAAATTCGAAGGCTCAAAGACCATTAACAATGTGGATTTCTGCCTTAGCAACCATAGAAAGGTAATAGGTAATTGTTTATTTCTCATTGCCTACATGTAGCTAGAGAGTGTTTTTTAATCTGATCACATCACATGGTGAAGGGAAAACCCTAAACTAAAATCCCTATCTTTAACTTTAAGTTCTCACCCCACAAAGTCCAGAGTTGTAAGTAAAGGATACACTTTTTTATTGTTTCCAGCTTGCTTCTGGTTAATATGTTACAGAATGATCTAATTATAATACACTTGAGAAAATTAGTTGATTGTGATTGGCTCAGGGCCAAGTGGAGGCCATTGTTTTTTATGTAAGGTAGTATTAAGCTCACATACAGTGCTGGAAATAACAGTCGGTCATCATACATTGTTTGACCAAATTTTGATTTGTCCAGCCAATTTCACATTATGATCGGACATAATGTGTGAACATTATTTTCGCCAACACATTTTGACTTCTTCCTTTGAAGTTATTGACCATCTATAAGTTGGCTAGATACATTGTTAAAGGGCTCGAAATTGCGACTGATACAGTCACCGATGCAGCTAACATTTCATCTTTGGTGACCAAAAATTCTGGTTTAGTTGCCATAATGGCGACTACATTTCTCTGTGTTGACGATTAATAATGGTTATTTTCTCAGACATCATGTCCTTCCAGAAATACATATTGAAAGATCTTTGCTTCTAAATTATTCAACGTAGAAAAAGAAATCAGTCCATCCTTTTGCTTTCGCACACAGAAAAACTTCCAAATGGCTGAGTGGTTTGAAATCACCCTATAATGCATTGCAAACCCTTAAGCATTGAGTACGTTATGTTTGCCTAAGGATTGTGTCTCTTGTAATGCATGGATCCTTCATACGCCTTCATAATTGTGTTAGCAGACATAAGCTATGTATGCAAAATAAGTGGCCAAAAAAGCCTTGGAAATTTTTTCTTTACAGATGTTATGCATAGAGTCCTTATCCGAATAAAATTCCTACTTGATTTTCATCACTTGGTCGCCAAGTGGCTCCTCAAGAATTTTTTTAATTTTGAGCCCTGAACTGTGACAGTTTGAGCCATATTTGATAGGCAACTCAAAAACAGAAGTGTTCATTGTTCCTGTTCTTGCCAAATAAAGTACTCTTTAGAAATCGCCTTATAACTCCCCCCCCCCCCCCCCAAAGCCCCATTATATGCATTGCAATATGCTGTTAGGAGTTCATGTACATGTATGTACCCTAGGCCTAGAGTAAACTTTGGTAGTATATAAAGCTACATGTAGGTTTATATAAAACTATTAATTATTTATTTATGTAAAACTAGGTTTATATAAAACTAGTAGTATGTAAAACTAGGTTTGCTTGAATAACATATACAGAATAAGTGAGGGATCAATGGAGTCATCTAGTAGATAAATTCATCTAGTTAATCATAAATGATTATTTAGTACTAAATCAAATGTAAATGCCCTCTGATAGCTTGTGATAAAAAACAGAAATTTTGCAAAAT
This sequence comes from Orbicella franksi, assembly GCF_964199315.1. Lineage (NCBI taxonomy): Eukaryota > Metazoa > Cnidaria > Anthozoa > Scleractinia > Merulinidae > Orbicella > Orbicella franksi. The sequence continues at coordinate 5,030,779 of NC_138146.1, forward strand.
TTTTGGGGCAGATTATGCGATAAGAACGGGTTGTTATGCGATGAATTAAGGAAATTATGTGATTTTCCCCAAGCTATTTTAAGTTTTTTTGATGTGGTTTGGGAAGAGGAAAACCACTTTTGGGTTGCTCCAAAGACAATTTGAACTTATGTGTATTTTAGGAACAATAATATGAACATCTATAGATGCGTATACCTATAGAGGATATTACATGCCCACATGTGGATACGAATTTTATCTTCAAGTGTTCAACTGGATGCGCGAATGAGTGAGATATTGAGTTGAGCACAACAAGACAAAATTCGTATCCACAAACAGGCATGTAATATTCTGTTTATTACATAAACACACTAATGATGACCATTGACCATTTTCGGAAGATTTCTGACCACTTTCCGAAGATTTGCGAAGATTTTCCAAAATTGTTCTGAAGGCCAGACGAACGCTTCCGAACATTTTCCAAACATTGCCAAAGATTGCCGAAGATGACCAAAGTAGATCCAAAGATGTTTTGATCATACATCAGCAAATTTAAGTGTAGTTAAAGGGACAAAAGAAAAATGATATAAAAAAGGAATGATATCTTCACAGTGTGAATGATAAAAATAGTAATTATCTTCACTGTGTGGGATGAAGATATGATTTTTTAGGAAAAGGGAAAATCCTGGTATTTCACTGGTGTTTATATAATAAATTGGAATAAAAAAAGACTTGACGTGCTTGTCCACCACAGACTTCTGAAGATAATTGATTACAACAACAAACAAAACATCTTCAGCCTATCATCCAAGTGGAAGGGGTATTTTCTTCAATCTTTTGTAGATACATTTGGTAGAAGGTGCGATTCAGTCTTTTCAGTCCAAGAAACAGCGGGTGTTTTCAGTACAAACTTATCCAAGAGCAGCGTATGTTTTATTTCATAGTCCACAAAAGAAACTACATTTTTCGTCAAAATAAACAACGCTTTGATCATTAGTTGTCGTTATATGTACCAACAATTCTGATTGACCAAAGCAAAGAAAGGGATTGTTTGCATTACACCAGTAGGCAATTCTTTGAGAATGAAAACTAGTACCAGTCCCTGGATGTCCAAAAAATGCCTTGAACTTTGATTGTTTACAAAATCAAAGATTGTAGAAGATATTTTTCAAGACTTTTTCAAAGGGAAATCATCTTGAAATGACAAGTAGATGCAGGATTTTTCCAGATAAAATGTTTACTAATGGTTTATTTTGTTAAAATTACACTATTTTTCATGAATTATGCGATTTTTCATGAATAGTGTGATCGGATGTGATTTGAGGTCCATTGTGCGAAATCGCACCATCGTGTAATATCAAAAGGCCTGAAAAGAGTGACAAACACCTGGCAATTACACAAAGTTTTATGTAGTTACAGAAAGTACTCCTTTGCATTTGTCATTCATTTGGCTTAATTGCCCATTGCAGTTACTGTAAATAAAATACATACAGTACAAGTACATGTATCATGTTGTGGAAACTTATTGATTTTACTGATTCACTGGGAAAAATTAATAATTATTATTGATCTTATCCCGATATATTGAACAATATTATTAGTTACTTTGCCACCAAATTGGGAGTTCGTTTACAACGATATCCTGATTTAACAATATAATTTTGTTGTCTCCTGGCCATATCTTCGAATCCGGGTTCCACTTTAATAATCAAATATCATCTTGTCATTGACGTGTTCTCCAGGTTATCGTGAGTGTCTTGAAGCCCAAGACTACCCTCTACATTTCCGAGGATGAAGGGAAAACCTTTAGAAGAGTTAATGTGAATTTCTCTCCTCATGTGATTTCTTGTAATCCTGTATCAGACAATCTCATTGTTGCTCACGATCAAGATACGAAAAAGGTTTGTGGAAGATATATTTAATTAAAACTCTTTCACTCATTTCAGTATTTCCAGTTTTGTCCAAGTTACATACGTGTACTAATCTAAAAATTTCACTAGTTTTGAAAAGCCAATACTACAGTTCAACGCTTGGGGAAATAGATAGTGGCCCTTTTAAAGGAGGCTGGCCACTTAATAGAGGTAACAACAATAGAAAAGCCCTCATCGGGACTTTGCTAACTGGCCACTTAATAGGGTGGCTGTTTAATAGGTTGCCGCGTAATAGGGGTTTGACTGTAGAGAGGGTTTTGCAATAACATTCATTTCAATGGTACAAGTATGCACATTGGTGTCACTGAGGAAACAGAAAATGTGACGAAACTGTGTATTAAAATTATATCAAACGCTTAATGACTGGCCTCCAAAGAAACAGTGAGTTTTGTTTTCCCTAGACCCTTGATGTTCTGTGAGGTGAAGCAGAAGGAAACATTGAGGGTCAAGGGGAAACAAAACTCCCTGTTTCCTGTGGGGTCAGTCATTAAGTGCTTTGTTATACCTCCCAACTAATGCTGGCTCAGACACAAATTTGCTCTGGTTTCAAGTAACATGTGCGAATCCAGTCAAGTCATGTTCAAGTGATCATGTGTGAGTCAAAAGTTCTAGTTGTTGTTTCCCTAAGGAGTTAGTGACTTTTGATGTGCAACATGTGACTTGATCTGACCTCCATTTTGATAGCTTATTTGAGTTGGCAGGTATAACAATGCTTGTTGTTTCCTTTGAACACCATTTAATAGTTATGTAACCTTTTGTTGGAAATTTAGGGATGGTGAATAATAAATGGGAGACATCGCGAGAAGGCGAGACTAGTGTTTTTCTTTGCAATACTGAGATATTGTTAGTAACTTCTTCAATTGCGAGACCAAGACTTCAAATTGTTTTAAATGTGAGCTCCAGATGTTGAGGTTCTAAGATTTTCAGACAAAATTTCTTAAAGCAAACAAATCGGTACTTCGAGACTTTCTTAGCCTTACAAAAAATTGAGACTGTGAGACGCAAATAACTATTAAAAAATTGAGACAGTCACAGTGATACCCACGAAATTTGATGAAAATTTAATATTATGGTGAGACCCATGGATGTTTTTTTGAAGGACCATTGGCTACCCCCAAATCTAAAGTAAAAGAAGGAAATAGAAGGTTGTCGTTCAAAAGTTGTCTGTAGACACCGCCAATTGATGTATACATGTGTAGTTCATGCATACAGTACCACTCCGATCTAGCTTATAATTGACAGAGAACAGAAAAAACAATTTTTTAATGGGAATGTTGTGAAACACAAAGAAAGCACTGAAATACCTGTGAATTCTTCTCTATTTTAGGTTTACTATTTCAGTGATGGGGGCATCTGGTGGACTGAACTCTCTGACAAGGTTGTGAGACATTACTGGTGAGAAAAAGTCAAATGCATGTGATTTTTGCATCCACATTACCTGAATTTCCAAAAATAAGAATCTTAAAAACTTCCAAACATCACCAAGGAAGTTCCAACAACTTCCCAACTTTGACAAGAGATATCTGAAGATGTTGTCAGTGATGAATTTAGGACTCAAATGTGATACATGTATTTAACACTGTTCATTAAACTATTTTGGGTGGAAATTGAATTCAGTTTTTCATGTTTATGTAATGAGTGCTAAACAAGTAGTCTTGAATTGTGATTCATGGGTGTGACATTATCGTGCACATGTATGTGTGTGATTGACAGTTTCCATTGACAGGCGTGTAACACACTCATGATGCATACACTCAGATGAGTTTGCAGGTACATGTGTACAGTTTGCTGACAGCTGGCCATTTCCTGGTTTTCTGTTAAACAACTGTTGGCCATTTGTCTGTTGATAGTTGTCATTTGTCAGCCATGTTCATTGTTCAATAGTGGGCTGACAGTCGTAAAGGTTTTAGAATAAAATGTTCCACTCCAACAAGCCCTATGGTGGAATCTTCAGTGTAGCAGGAGGAGAGGGAGACCAAGTAACAGCTGGAGAAGGGATACAGATCGCACCATCCAGTCGAAAAGCTACACATGGACCGAGATGGAACACTTGGCCAGGGACAGAGGGGACTGGAAGTGATCTGTCAGTGGCCTATGCTCTGAAATGGAGTGAAATGGCTTCAGATCAGATCAGTTCCACCCCTTAAGATCTTTTGGCATATGTTATCTTTGGAGTCTGGCTAGTATAGAACCAGAAGTTTCTGGGCTGGGCACAGGGAAAATGGACCAGTTGCGAGGATGACTTTGCTTGCCTGGTTTGACCATCTAGAGGAAAGATTGTTTTATAAAGAAGTTCAGTTCAAAACGTTTTGCCTGCGTGTGACAACCAGTTGCCCTGTGGATGAAAACGTTATTGAAACCTGGCTGATAGAATTCATCTGAAATGATTTGTGAATTTTGTGTGTGTATGTGTGTAGTGTTTCAACAGAGTTGTTGTTGATTTTTTTAAAATCTTTTTCACACCAATTATTATTACCAGTTATTAATTGACCAATAATTTTGTTTTTTTTTAGGGGATCTCATCATGTTGAAGGATGGGGTAAAGTACTCTTCCTTGAAGTGCAGGATAAATCAAAATGTAAGTGGAATATATAAATTATTGCGTACGTCTTACCATATTCGCAAAAACATGCTGGCAAAGAGTGCAAAGACAGTCCCAGCAGCTACAACTGCCATGATCACTCCCCTGGCTAGGAGATTGGCCCATCACACATGTACATGACATGTCATTGTGCCTCTCCAGCAGGGTCCCATGTCAACACAGAACCCTCAAGCAATGTTCAACAACTGAGCAAAGTGCCCAGCCACACAGTCAATGTCAACCTTATGTGGCACTGAGAACTCAAGTCTTGCTAAGTGAAGGAGATAGGAAATGACACTCTTCTCTGCTTTTGACAGCTGGCCCCTGGCAAACCACCAGCAGATGTGCCAGTGCCTGGGCATGTCCTCATCCCAGCCTTGACGGGTGAAAACCTAGCAGGCATGTTTTTGCGAAATCGCTCAGATGTACATGTATTGATTTCCAGTTGCAATCTTTTATTATCCATAGCAGGGACAGATATCTTTATCCTGGGTTGATCAGTAGCTATGCCCACTAACCCACGTGTAATTTTACTGGTTAGTATGGAAAATTTGCCTGCATGTATTGTGGGATAAGAGATTCACCGAGTGATCCTGATTGCTGCCATTTTCTCTAGCCATGTCCCATGGATTGGAGTTCTAAATCAAACTCCCTGCTTATTGTTCAATTTTAATCCAGCTTAAGTGCTGGACATTTTTATTTAATTATATTAACCAGGCTGCCTGTAGGGGGGGCTGTCCCGTGTATTGATGTCGCTGAACGTGAAGTAACATTGTACAGTCACATTAATTGAATGTCAACAACAACAACAACAACAACAACAACAACAGCAACTTCATTGGTACTCATACTTAGAATTAAACTTCACAAAAATAAGTTTTAAAATAAAGCAAGTACATGACTGCCCAAAATAACCATTAATTAATGGGTTAATTAAGACTGGGCAGGTATCCTTAGTGATTACAGCAATTATTTATTAGGGTCAGATACTAGAAAAGAAAATAAGATAAAGACACATACAACAGCACACAAAGCACACACACAAAAAAATACTAAGTATGTAACCTTGCAACATTCCCTCAGGCCCTGTTCTAGATCAGATTATGCTTCTTTTGAAATTTTATTTCACCAGAAGCCACAGCCTTTGACATTGAAAGAATGATTACAGGCTGTACATGTTACAATTTTTTCTGTAGACAACCTTGAGCTTTTGATTGTTGTAATTTATTGCAGCTCACCCTCAGGGAAATTATAGTATTTGTGAGTAAACACAACTCAATCCCAGTCTTGAAATGTGTAAATTGAGGCTTTTTTTTTTCTCAAGGATATTAATAAGTGGTTTATGCTGTCTAGTTTTGTTTTAAATGCTAACTGGTCGTGAGTATTGATGTCAAATGACCACAGACTGTAGCTACTGCAGACAAACATTATCACTTGTAAAGGAGTGACCAAACAGATGCCTTAAAAAAATCATTTGAACATACAGGAAAAGGCAGGAAAAAAATTGTTGTTCACATACAGCTGTACATATAATTAAGAAAACTTTAATGCTGTAAATCCTCGAATTAGCACCTGGGATGCTTATTTCAAATTTGGGAGAAGATGGGGGGGGGGGGCACTTATTCGAGGGGGGAGGGCGCTTATTTAATTTTTCCCAAATCGTGGCCTGACATGGTCATTTTTAGTGCAGAGTACTATGGCAATATGGCAATATGGCACTATGGAAATAAGGTGTAAACTTTAATGTTTGTTTAATTAATTAATTTCAATTAATTCATTAGGGTTGCAGCAAATACATGTAACTTGGTTCAAGAAATATCATCTATTGTTTCCAAACTACACTACTGCGTTTATTTCATCCTTTAATTGTCTCCATCAAAGAGACCAAAATATTCATACCCACAGCCGAAACTCTCCAGAGTAAGTGGCATTAAAACTTGTCAAATTGAACAAAAAACCCAGGAAACTGCTCAAATATTGCTGCAGACTCCGTGGCACCTACTGAAAGCATAAATTTTATCAGTCTTTGAGGGAAATCATTCACCAATGAAGGATATAATCTCGGTCAAGTAGCGTTGTTTACTTTCAATACCTCTGGTTGAAACGCTCTGCAGTTGTATTACTCGATATCAGTGTGGTTTTACTGTTGACGCCAAAGGTGGCAACAGAACGCGCTGTTTCGTGACAATTTGATAATTAGATTAGTTCCTGTTTATCGGTCAAAAGAAAATTTGCATTTTAAAAGCAAATTGTTCCTCTTCAATTTCTTCATCTGACATTCAACTTTCTTCCATTTATCTCCAGCTGTGAAAAGAACACTAGCACATCTTCTGTGTGTTTTTGAGAATAGAGTTTTAGGTTACATACCTTTGTGAGGAAAACAAAAGTATCAAGTTACAAACGTTTCCGTGAAGTGTAAAATTGTCACGTCTGGAACTTTAATGTATTATTTAATTTAAAATGAGCAAAAATCAACGTAAAACACTACAGTAAAGTTCGAGAGCTGTCTTGACAAACGTTAATTAATTGTTAGTTATTCTTGGGCTGTGAATGAAAACACACCATCAAACATACACACTGCTAACATTATGTCTCATCAAAATCCCTAGCTGACTAGCAAGGTCAGTACAAACCAGGAGTGAATGGCAGGGGTTATATAGGAACTGTGTCATGAGTACTGCGTCAGAGCTATGCATTACACTTTGCACTATCTGAGATTGTCTCACTAGTTTAAATACATCATCTGCGTGTAAACAACGGCATAAGCTGTTTATTGACATAAAAAGCTGATCTGAAAGTTTAAATCACGGCACCGTTAGTGCTTAACGTGTTCAACATGTTCACTTAACATGTTCAGAAACTGAAACAATGTACAAATCTGATACTACATGATGAAAACTATACATCCTTTGTTGTCTCTTTAATCATCCACAAAATGGGGGGGGGGAGGGGAGGGGAGCACTTATTCAAGGGGGGGTGCTTATTTTAAATTTCGGCCGATAGGAGGAATGCTTATTTGAGGGGGGGCGCTAATTCAAGGATTTATGGTATTTCCATCTGGTCATTTAGTTTGGGCCTTCAAAAACATAAACCTGTGTTGTTTAATCTTCCTTCCAACTTCCTTCCAATAATATTGTTTAACTGACCATTTTCTTCTTTGAACTTTTTTTGTTACCAGATAGCTCAGTTTTAAGGTATGCTCAATTGCCATGTGGTTCCAGTTCAGGATGTGTGCAAGTTTTTGACAAGTCTCTGAAAGAGTTCATGGCAAATTCTTTAGAAGTGGAAGGCAAATATGTGTTTGTTCAGGTAAGGCCTGACTTAAGATTATTTAGCAACGAGACAATGGGATCAAGATTTCCATCACACATAGAAATCAGCAGTAAATAATCTAATTGTAGTTGTGATTAACTGGACACATGTGTTATAAGTGGGTGTAATGTTAGAAGCCTCACAGTTTTCAGGGCTTACAATAAGTAATGATAATTGGATCAAGTGAAGTGCAATTCAGGGAGTAATGGGGTGAGTAATTTCAAAACTGGATGAACGTGTGACGGCATCTTTTGGAGCGAATCCTTCGAAGGTGGATTTCGACGCGACGCGAACTTAAACAGTTACTTTTAGCAGCTTTGACAGCATGGTTGTTCTTAAATAGATGTTTTTATTTTTGAAAGAAGTGGAGAAATAGACGAGAAAAAAAAAAATCGACTGACCTCATATTGAACCGGTGTCATGACAAAACATAACTCGAATCCAGCCCGTTCAGCACCTTATTTGCTTGTGCTAGCAAAGCAACAGTAAGAGAATAGTGTAATTATATGGATAATAAAACTAGCAGCAAATGCCAGGCTTTGGTGACTTCATCGTTTAGCCAAACAAAAGGTTTCTTTTGTTTTTCATTCAACAAAAGATCTCTAAAAGAAACCCTTGGAAAACTGAGTTTTTTGCATGCGTTATTTCTCGAAAACGAAGCACAAATCAACAAAAACAATTATGCAACGATGCTTTTCATATCAAAGAAAGCAAGTCAGTCTGCCAAAAATTAGCTCGATCCTGCAAAAAATAAAAATCGGTCCAAAATGCTATATATGCCCTTTTTGCACAAAAGCCTTCAATTGTAGAGATCAAGGCTACAGGTGAATCAAAGCTTAATGACATCCCTGGTTTCTTGTTATGGTCACCCTTGTCACTTTCTGCATCTCATCTGTTCTTGCATCCATATTGTTCCTTTATGAATGGCAAGATAGTAAAAATAACCTGATCAAAAAACAATTAAAACTATTTCTAATTATATGTTAAATACTTTTTTTTTAATTTTGCAGAAAGATTTGAAGCTCAAAGGATTGTATGTTTTCTACCAAAACAGCTCCAGTTTTCACACTAACTTCTTTCAGAAAGCGCAGTTTCCCCTTGATGTAGAAGAAAAAGTAAGTGCGTAATTAATAATGTTCAAATACCTTGCCCATTGAAGGATTTCTGGTTTGAAATTCTAGTTTAACTCACACTTTCCTTTGGAATGTTTGGCTTGAGAGGCCCACCCTTTGAAATTTCCCATGTCCTTTCATGCATGAGGTACATGTAGCTATGGATCTTTTCTGGAACTACACGTTTTATTAACCAAATCCGTAATTAGGTAATTTGACTGCATACCCCTCAGTCAAAACATTAGTGTCCCAGATGGGAGGGAGGGGTTAATCCCCGATTAAAGAATGATGGTGGACAGAAATTTGGAAAAGAGGCACTAAATATGTACCTGTCCAGTGTTTCATTTTGTAGGCGTGGTGCAGATTATTTTTCACCCCTTGGACTATACTTCTAGGGCTTAGGTACTTGTTATAAGTCTGAAACAACAAGTTAACTGGCGTAGACAATTTGCTGGCTTCATGCCCTAACAATTACTGCTATGACTCTAATGATGGCCTTTTTGGTGAGATTTTACTTCCCTATGTGCTACCAATTGTCAAATTTACTCCTTAACCCTTCAAGCTGCAGAGAAAAACCTTATTTTTGTAAAATGACAACAGTACTAGTAGATCGAAAGACCACAAGTAATATACCAGTTGAAAGGTATTGTTTGGGGGTATGCCCTAAATCACCACAACAGACATACAAGATGTCAGAAATTGAATTGAGGAGTCTACCAAGTGAAACAAAATGAAACGTTCAAGAATACCTTATTTCCTTTGTGTATATTGGGTATACCCCTAAACAATAGCTTTATTTGCAGCTCTAGGTGTGCAGATTTTTATCACATATTCACTTGTTCGTAAAATTGTAAAACACAAAAGTTGAAAAAACTTGAGGGGTGGTTAATCAAGTCTGATTTAGGTGCGGGGTGAGATTTTATGCTTCCAACATGAAGATATCTCAATGATCCTTTTGGTGTTCAAATCTGAAACGAGTTGGCCAAAATATTAAGCTCATTATAATATTTTGTGCCATGTTGCACTATCTGTGCTTAAAGAGTTAAAATGTAGGATGAGTCCACCTGCAGGGTTAGTGTATCGTTGTAAGTCAAAAGCTGATTATTGTGCAATGTTTGACTTGGTAGCTTTACAAGGTTGTTGATGCGAGTGAAAATGAAATGATGGTGGCGGTGAGACATGACACAAAAGACAATCAGCCCTATTACAACTTGTATGTGTCAGATGTGACAGGAGTGAAGTATTCGCTCTCCTTGAAGAATATCCTGGCTGCTAGGACTGAAGTATGGGGACAGAACACAACGCTGGTTGATATTCACAGGGTAATAATGACAGTTAACATGTAAAGTCTGTTATCTCGCATGCAGTTGGCCTAAAATAATGCAATACGGCAGTATAGGTAAATTTAAAGTCTGCATATGAGCCAAGTGGCCCACCAGGCTGGAGCTTATCCCGGTTTCTGTAGCATGAAGCGACTAGGAGATTTTTACTCCCTCATGGATGGGATAATAGTTGATCGCAGGGTTACCCCCAGCATTAAATTCACCGGTACCCATTTATGCACCTGGGTTGAGAAAGGCACTGTGAGAGTAAAGTGTCTCGCCCAAGAACACAACACATTGTCCCCGGCCAGGGCTCAAACCCAGACTGCTTGATCCATGAGGTCACCGCACCTCCCTTAACAGCAGTATATGTATACTTGTTAATAACAACCTAAATGAGAATGCATCTAAACAGAAAATATCGCTTAATCTCTAAGTGATATCGACTGGTTCGGAAACAAAATTCTAACATGGTTCGGAGGCTTCCTGCTGAAATTGTAAATTTTCTGTCAGATTTCTTTGTCTGGTAATTCCTGTAAGAGATTTGATACCAAAAGAAAAACAACAACAACAACAACAGAAAAAACAAAAGATAAAACGTTAACAGATATACATATATTACAGAAGTGTTAGAATTTTCAGTTGATCAATACATGATTATTTAGAATATGGCCTATTGTTGATTAAAACTGAATGGAGTTGAGAGAATTGGTTTGAAAACCTAGCAAGATTTCGGGATATGATTGTAATGGTTTACACTCCTTGGGGACCGTTCATTTTTTATCAGGTAGGGGGGGCTGGTGGGATTGGGGGGGGGCATGCGAAAAAAAATGGCTTTCGAGGGGGGGCCATCCCAAAAAAATAAGGGAAAAAGGGGGGGTCAGGTGAAATATTTTAGTAAAACTTTAAAATGGCATAATGTTTGAATATCAAAGAGAATAGAATAAACATAGAAGGCAGGATACAAATTTATTACAAACTTTCCTTCTGCTTTAAAAAAACGTTTGGCGACAAAAAGCATTTGTAGCTACTGAAAAGAAGTATTTAACACTGTTATTTTCGAATGCAACTTTCACTGGCACTCATCTTCATCTTCGCTGTCGTCGAGTTCTTCGTCGCCGCTTGTGCTGCTATGGGAGTCTCTTTCACCAATGCTGCAAGAAGCAGCAATGCTTTCCGTCAGAGTGTACTCTTCAGGGTACATGAAGGTGTAAACATAATCTCTGACTTCCTGCTCAAGGTTGGTGGTGATTCTGCTTCTTGCAGCATTGGTGAAATAATTCCCTTCCAAGAGCTGTGCGATGTATGGCCCATCTCTTCTAAATAACGACGTGGCAACATCCTCAACTTTAATACACTCTTCCGGGACGGCCGTTCTAGGAGGGTACACAAGGCATTGTGGAAGATCATTTCCTAGCGGGTTTCCAACACAGATTCCATAAACTCGTTGGACGTTGTTTTCAGTCCGCTTCCTCTTTCTTTGATTGGACTTTCTGCGGTTTTCTTTTTTCCTTCTCCTTTTGTTGACGTGCTGTTTGAGTATGCCCTTGAATGTGCTGTTATAATTGCTCTTATTTTCTAGTGCTTCCATGTCCTGCGTGACCTTCGTCAACTTAGCTTCTATACATGTGATCTGTCTTACATTAAAACTGTGGGCATTCATCAATTCAGATGAGGGAGATGCCAATGAGAGGCCAAATGCCACACGCTCAGGGCGAGCCATAACTAGGAGATCCGAAATTGACTTCTCTTTCTTTTGATTTGTTTTTCAAACAACAGCTCTCTGTAGTATAGGGATTGTAAATATTGTCTTCACAGTGAGCACAAAACGTGAAGTAGGGGGATAATAGAGAAATATTTAAAAAGTTGAAATCTAAATATTGTTTGTTCAAATTTTTTTTTTTGGGGGGGGGGTGTCATCCCAATAAATGACAGCTAAAAGGGGGGGCCATGTGAAAAAATTGGTAAGCTGAGGGGGGGTCATGCGATTTTTAAACGGTACTTCCCAAATCCCACCAGCCCCCCCTCCCTCATAAAAAATGAACGGTCTCTTGTGTGTGTTCAGAGACTTCTCATCATAAATGGCTTTTTTTGAGATCCTACATTCTAAAACAGGAATAATCATTGACAATTTATGTCCGAAATTTAGTGTTTGAATTTCATTCCCATTTCGTTTTTCATTGGATAATGGAAGAAATTCATGAAAGAAATATTTGTTTCAATTATTTAGTGATTTTTTTTGCTTTATATTTCAAATAATATTGGTGTAAATATGTATATTCATTATTTAATTAATAGTATCAATCTCCAGGCATTTAATGTGCTTATCTTACAGATACTAAAAAATGGATCATTAGCCGGAATAAGACTTGTTCAAAATTTAAAAAACGCTCTCTGGTAATGGTTGAAAGAGTTAAAAACTTAGTACAGTTTTTGATTGCCAGTCTGCAATCTTTGACAAACAGTGAATAAAATGTGCAATCCTGAGAATATAGTAAAGTGTGAAGAAGAAAAAATTACAACAAAAACAAAAAGATGCTAGTGAGGAAATAAAATGCTAAATAATGGAGTTCAGAAAAGAATTCAATATTGTCTGGGTAATGGTTTTGAGTTCTTGTCCGATTCAGTTGTTATTGCGGTATGCCAGGATTCCAATGTGGCCAATCATGCTTGGTTCAATGGCCACTCCATTGACTTTAATAATGTCCATGTAATCGCCAAGTGAAAATTTTGGCATGAGATAAGCACCTTTTTGTTTTTATTGTAATTTTTTTTATTTCACACTTGTTGCTGCGTGTAGTTTAATGATCGCGCTCTTTGCTCACTATCAAAGATTGCAGATTGCAGATCAAAGAAAATTCAGTCGAAGATTGCAGATTGCCAATAGAAAGCTGTAGTAATTTTAAACTATTTAACCAGAGAACATTTATTTATTTATTTTTTTAATTTTGAACTTACAAATGTTTTTGTTGAATTCACTTTCTAGGTGAAGGGTCTCAATGGAACATACTTGGCAAATGTCTACCTCAGAGATACATTCAGTGGTGCCCAAAAATTTAAGTCTGTGATCACATTTAACAAGGGAGGGAAGTGGTTCCCTCTGAAGGCTCCAAGTGTTGATCATAATGGCAACCCTACAAACTGTTACCCGGTCAGTCATGTTATGTAATTTTTCCAACAATAATAATAGTAATTTTTTTTAGTGCAGAGTGCACTATTGGGATGGTCATGGGAGCTGCCTGCCGCTAAGGAACTAAGGCACTATGGCCATATGGCCCTATGGCGCTAAGGTGTACACTTTAATGTTTGTTTAATTAATTAATTTCAGTTAATTAATTAGTCTAGAGGCAAGGAAGTAGTGGGGGTAGGGTGGGAAAGGTACATGTGTACTCTACGTAAAACACATTTCATCGCCGTCACTCAGTTTTGAACATCGCAAAGCTATGTATTTGTTTCAGGTAACCCCTTGCTCTCCTTGTGGTACCATTCTCCTTAG